>NC_047104.1:153711899-154011899 GCF_902500255.1 Thalassophryne amazonica | reverse complement strand
TCTGGCAAGCTCCACCCATTACCCGTCCCCACCCGACCATGGTCACATATCTCGGTGGATTTCGTTACCGGGTTGCCGCCATCCAAGGGGCATACTGTTATTCTGTCAGTGGTGGACCGTCTGTCTAAGATGGCCCATTTCATACCGCTACCGAAACTCCCATCAGCTAAGGAAACCGCGGAGGCACTGTTGCACCATGTGTTTAGATTACACGGTTTCCCGCAGGACATCGTGTCCGATCGTGGGCCACAGTTCGTGTCACACTTCTGGGGAGAGTTTTGTCGACTCCTGGGAGTCACCTCGAGTCTCACCTCCGGGTATCACCCTCAGGCGAATGGGCAGGCTGAGAGGGTCAATCAGGAATTGGAAAAGGGGTTACGTATCCTCGCCTCTCAGCACCCCGCTTCCTGGTCGTCACAATTAGTATGGGTAGAGCTCGCTCACAATAGTTTACCGTCTGCCTCCTCTGGTTACTCCCCAATGCACGTGTCGCATGGATATCAACCTTCTTTGTTCTCTCCTACAATCTTAACCACCCGGGTGCCTTCGGCCCTTTCCTTAATCCGTCATTGTCGTCTAATCTGGGAGCGGGCCCGTCGAACATTGCTGCGCTCTTCAGCGATCTACAAGGCTGCTGCCGACAGGAAAAGGACTCTAGAACCACAGTACTCCCCGGGACAGCGGGTTTGGCTCTCCACCCGGCACCTATCCCTCCGGGGTCTGCCACGGAAACTTGCTTCTCGGTTCGTGGGGCCGTTCCCCATCACGAGGGTGATCACTCCGGTCTCTGTACGCCTTCGTCTGCCCCAGACTATGAAGATACATCCCACCTTCCACGTCAGCCAGGTCAAGCCTGCTCGGTCCTGTGTCTTGTGCCCTCCGGCCGTTCCCCCGCCTCCCGCCCAGTTTGTGGCCGGGGGCCCGGTTTTTACTGTGCGCCGCCTTGTGGGGTCCCGGCGGCGTGGGCGGGGGGTGCAGTACTTGGTGGACTGGGAGGGTTACGGACCTGAAGAACGCTCATGGATTCCTTCTCGTTTCATTTTGGATCCTGGACTGATCGCAGACTTCCATGCTCGGCATCCTGGGTTCCCTGGGCCGTCAGGTGCCGGCCGTTGAGCGGGGGGTCCTGTCATGTATCATGTTAGTGTTGGGGTTTTTGTTTGTTCCCTTTTGTGGCTGGGTGGTTTGTGTTTGGGTTTTTGGGTCTGTATGTCTCTTGGCTGCCTTCACTGTGCTTGGTGGGGGCGGTACTCGGTGAGTGGGTCACGCCCTGTTCTGGGCCTTTCTACACTTGTTTCCGGGAGTATTTAGACGCTACTAGTTGCACTTGGTGTTGTCTGATTGTTGTGCCCTGTGCCAGTGCTTCAAGCTCAGTACTACGTTTTGTTAAGCTGTCTCTTGGTGTTTTGACTGCCTGCCTGTGTTTTTGTCTACGCCTCTGCCTGATGTTTCGGATTTGGTTGCTCTTCTTGGACTGTCTGTTTGTGTACCGAACCTTGCTAAGCACCTCAGTAAAAGCCTCTCTGAACCAGAACTGTTCCAGTGAGTCCTGCATTTGTCTCCTGCCTTCCTCATCTGACAATTGTGATAGTTGTTATCTATCGTCCTCCTGGTCGTTACTGTGAGTTTCTCTGTGAATTTTCAGACCTTTTGTCTGACTTAGTGCTTAGCTCAGATAAGATAATTATAGTGGGCGATTTTAACATCCACACAGATGCTGAGAATGACAGCCTCAACACTGCATTTAATCTATTATTAGACTCAATTGGCTTTGCTCAAAATGTAAATGAGTCCACCCACCACTTTAATCATATCTTGGATCTTGTTCTGACTTATGGTATGGAAATAGAAGACTTAACAGTATTCCCTGAAAACTCCCTTCTGTCTGATCATTTCTTAATAACATTTACATTTACTCTGATGGACTACCCAGCAGTGGGGAATAAGTTTCATTACACTAGAAGTCTTTCAGAAAGCGCTGTAACTAGGTTTAAGGATATGATTCCTTCTTTATGTTCTCTAATGCCATATACCAACACAGTGCAGAGTAGCTACCTAAACTCTGTAAGTGAGATAGAGTATCTCGTCAGTAGTTTTACATCCTCATTGAAGACAACTTTGGATGCTGTAGCTCCTCTGAAAAAGAGAGCTTTAAATCAGAAGTGCCTGACTCCGTGGTATAACTCACAAACTCGCAGCTTAAAGCAGATAACCCGTAAGTTGGAGAGGAAATGGCGTCTCACTAATTTAGAAGATCTTCACTTAGCCTGGAAAAAGAGTCTGTTGCTCTATAAAAAAGCCCTCCGTAAAGCTAGGACATCTTACTACTCATCACTAATTGAAGAAAATAAGAACAACCCCAGGTTTCTTTTCAGCACTGTAGCCAGGCTGACAAAGAGTCAGAGCTCTATTGAGACGAGTATTCCTATTAACTTTAACTAGTAATGACTTCATGACTTTCTTTGCTAATAAAATTTTAACTATTAGAGAAAAAATTACTCATAACCATCCCAAAGACGTATCGTTATCTTTGGCTGCTTTCAGTGATGCCGGTATTTGGTTAGACTCTTTCTCTCAGATTGTTCTGTCTGAGTTATTTTCATTAGTTACTTCATCCAAACCATCAACATGCGTATTAGACCCCATTCCTATCAGGCTGCTCAAGGAAGCCCTACCATTATTTAATGCTTCGATCTTAAATATGATCAATCTATCTTTATTAGTTGGCTATGTACCACAGGCTTTTAAGGTGGCAGTAATTAAACCATTACTTAAAAAGCCATCACTTGACCCAGCTATCTTAGCTAATTATAGGCCAATCTCCAACCTTCCTTTTCTCTCAAAAATTCTTGAAAGGGTAGTTGTAAAACAGCTAACTGATCATCTGCAGAGGAATGGTCTATTTGAAGAGTTTCAGTCAGGTTTTAGAATTCATCATAGTACAGAAACAGCATTAGTGAAGGTTACAAATGATCTTCTTATGGCCTCAGACAGTGGACTCATCTCTGTGCTTGTTCTGTTAGACCTCAGTGCTGCTTTTGATACTGTTGACCATAAAATTTTATTACAGAGATTAGAGTATGCCATAGGTATTAAAGGCACTGCGCTGCGGTCGCTTGAATCATATTTATCTAATAGATTACAATTTGTTCATGTAAATGGGGAATCTTCTTCACAGACTAAGGTTAATTATGGAGTTCCACAAGGTTCTGTGCTAGGACCAATTTTATTCACTTTATACATGCTTCCCTTAGGCAGTATTATTAGACGGCATTGCTTAAATTTTCATTGTTACGCAGATGATACCCAGCTTTATCTATCCATGAAGCCAGAGGACACACACCAATTAGCTAAACTGCAGGATTGTTTTACAGACATAAAGACATGGATGACCTCTAATTTCCTGCTTTTAAACTCAGATAAAACTGAAGTTATTGTACTTGGCCCCACAAATCTTAGAAACATGGTGTCTAACCAGATCCTTACTCTGGATGGCATTACCCTGACCTCTAGTAATACTGTGAGAAATCTTGGAGTCATTTTTGATCAGGATATGTCATTCAAAGCGCATATTAAACAAATATGTAGGACTGCTTTTTTGCATTTACGCAATATCTCTAAAATTAGAAAGGTCTTGTCTCAGAGTGATGCTGAAAAACTAATTCATGCATTTATTTCCTCTAGGCTGGACTATTGTAATTCATTATTATCAGGTTGTCCTAAAAGTTCCCTGAAAAGCCTTCAGTTAATTCAAAATGCTGCAGCTAGAGTACTGACAGGGACTAGAAGGAGAGAGCATATCTCACCCATATTGGCCTCTCTTCATTGGCTTCCTGTTAATTCTAGAGTAGAATTTAAAATTCTTCTTCTTACTTATAAGGTTTTGAATAATCAGGTCCCATCTTATCTTAGGGACCTCATAGTACCATATCACCCCAATAGAGCGCTTCGCTCTCAGACTGCAGGCTTACTTGTAGTTCCTAGGGTTTGTAAGAGTAGAATGGGAGGCAGAGCCTTCAGCTTTCAGGCTTCTCTTCTGTGGAACCAGCTCCCAATTCAGATCAGGGAGACAGACACCCTCTCTACTTTTAAGATTAGGCTTAAAACTTTCCTTTTTGCTAAAGCTTATAGTTAGGGCTGGATCAGGTGACCCTGAACCATCCCTTAGTTATGCTGCCATAGACTTAGACTGCTGGGGGGTTCCCATGATGCACTGAGTGTTTCTTTCTCTTTTTGCTCTGTATGCACCACTCTGCATTTAATCATTAGTGATTGATCTCTGCTCCCCTCCACAGCATGTCTTTTTCCTGGTTCTCTCCCTCAGCCCCAACCAGTCCCAGCAGAAGACTGCCCCTCCCTGAGCCTGGTTCTGCTGGAGGTTTCTTCCTGTTAAAAGGGAGTTTTTCCTTCCCACTGTTGCCAAGTGCTTGCTCACAGGGGGTCGTTTTGACCGTTGGGGTTTTTACGTAATTATTGTATGGCCTTGCCTTACAATATAAAGCGCCTTGGGGCAACTGTTTGTTGTGATTTGGCACTATATAAATAAAATTGATTGAATTGATTGATTAACACCAAGACAACTCAATCTTCTGAGAAGACTGAGTCGCTGTGAACATTTCTTAAAGATAAAATCAATGTTTTCAAAGAAGCTCAAGTGACTATCAAGAACTGTACCAAGATATTTAAAAGTTTCAACCGTTTCAACAAGCTGGCCATCGAGTGAAACTGGTTGCACGGTCAGTTCTTGCTTTGTGTGAAAAACAAGCTCCTTTGTCTTAGACACACTGATTTCCAGCTGGCTGTTGAGACACCAAGCTTCAAGAGCCTTAATGTGAGCGAGATAGGAGGCTTCGCCAGAGGAGTCACACTTTTGTAGCAGGCCGACTAGGGCCATGTCATCCGCGTATTTAATCAGTTTAAAGTTTGTGTCATTAACTGCAAATTCGTTTGTAATAAGAGAGAAGAGCAGAGGTGAAAGAACGCTACCCTGTGGGCAGCCAGTGCTTATGATGAGCTCTCCTGACAGAATGTTGTTAGCACAAACTCTTTGAGGGCGACAAGACAGAAAGTCTCTGATCCAGAGCATCAGGCCCTTTTCAACATTTAAATCAGCCAGCCTTTTCAGAAGAATATGTAATTTCATAGAATTAAAAGCTGCACTGAAGTCTACAAACAAAACCCGAGCGTATGCTTTAGCAAGTGAAAGCTGCTTTGAGATCATGTCCAGCAAGATCAATCCGGCATCATCAGTACCTCTGTCCCTCTTAGAGGCAAACTGCAGAGGGTCTAGTTCACTGACCACTGTGGTGGTCAGGACGTCAACTAAAACTCTCTCCATAGTTTTACATAATATGGAGGTTATGGCAATGGGCCGAAAATCTTCAAGTTTGCTTGCCCCTGGCTTTTTTGGTATAGGCCTTATTATGGAGAATTTCCAAGATTTGGGCACTCCTGTGACAAGAAGGGAATTAACCAATCTGGAAAAGACTCCTTTTAATTGAGGAGCACAGTCTTTGAGTAGACGGGCTTTCAGGCCATCTGGGCCAGTGGCCTTGTTTGGCTTCAGTTTAGAAAGACTTTTAGCTCCTGCTGGAAGACTACCGGGCTGGTGAGTGACCGCTGAGATTCAGAAAACCTTAGCTGCTGGCAGCCATAGGCATTTGTTTTGATGCGATGAAGTAATCCAGTGTCCTTTAGATATTGAAATAATTCTTTTTGCACGATGTGTGATGGGTTTTGCAGTAGATCTCACGTAAATGCTTCCGATGTCACATACTTTTCTTTCCACCATATTTATTTATTAATCAAATACAAACAAAACAGGTACGGTACAAAATATTGAAATTACGACTGTTTTTGGGTCACGTTGAGTTTTTTTAAAACTTCGAGAATAAAGTCATTATATTTCGAGAAAGAAATTGTATTTATACGAGAAGCGATCAGCTGGAGTGAAAGGCGCAGGGGCGAAAATATCTCAGGAGTGCACAGGACGCCTGAAAAAAAATATGCCAGAATTAAATAAAATGAAAACCATGCTCCTGCCATGAGCCAATGCTGAGTTTGAGACAACAAAAAAGCCCTGTAATTTCCGACGGTAATTGAACGCAGCAGCAGTGATTGCCTCCTGCCTGTGCTTATTATTTATTAAATATAACAATATGAGTGTAGGAATGACAATCCACCCCTTCTTTACGTGTGGAAACAGGCAGACAACATGTTATGCCGCATTGATAACTTTTATTAAACACAGGAATTACAGTGATCTATAAAAAAAAAAATCACCCCTTTCTTCAGAGGATGTTGTTCTTTATGCCTCAGTAAATAAATCACACAGTTATCTGACAAGCAATTTATTAATGCCGAGCAAAGAGCAGATGTTGACAGACATCAGTGCCACATAAGTCAGGAGAATAAATATCTTTTGTTGTGTAAACATCACTTTTTTAATGAAATCATCAACCCCTGAAGAAAATTATTAAAATAACATTGTCCAACTGAATCTTCAATTTTTTTTTTTTTTTTTTTTTTTTACAGTATTTCAATCAAACAACTTCAATATTTTTCCATAAAGAAAAACGCTGCTCAGTCAAAGTCTTTGCCTTCATTATATTACCGAGTAGCGTGAGGCGAGAGAGCCGCCGAGTGAAGCGCAGATGTTGACAGACAGGTGTGAGTGAGTTCGTAGTCCATCCGACTCAGTTTCCACCATGACTGTGTAACAGAGGCCAGCTGGTGTCGCTGTGCAGATATAGTTAGTAAACCTCACTCCCAACAGCTCAAAAGGATTCTCTGGTTACAAGACCAGAGCCCTGGGTTTTAGCCTTCTGGTTTGAGAGTCCGACTCCCATGCAGAGGATCGTGAGTTCGCGTCCTGAGGGGAGCGAATGGGCGGAGTCATAATAACACAACGCAGAGTGCAGCCGCTACAATGGTGCCGTGACCCGGATGGGAGTGAGTTTAGGGGGGTGAGTGTAATGGAGGCCAGCAGGTGTCGCTGTGCAGATGTAGATAGTAAACCTCACTCCCAACAGCTCAAAAGGATTCTCTGGTCACAAGACCAGAGCCCTGGGTTTTAGCCTTCTGGTTTGAGAGTCCGACTCCCATGCCGAGGATCGTGAGTTCGCGTCCCGAGGGGAGCGAATGGGCGAAGTCATAACAACACAACGCAGAGTGCAGCCGCTACAACTGCAAACCGGAAGTAAACTTTCGTCACCGCAAACAGGAAGTACACAAGAAGATTGGAAGATGCGCCGCTTGGTTTCGAGGTTTAGTGGCTCAAACCACTGTCGATCAGTGTGTTGGAGCAGCTGACAACTGTACATGGTTTCAAGAGGGTGGTGTTTTCAGGTGGCGGGAGTTGGAGGAGGAAGTGGATTACTGTTGGCACGCAAGGTTTAAGCTAGGTTGCGTTGTTGTCAATAAAGCGTTTTGCGGGGGCAACGTTTTTTTGGTCATCAGAGTGTGCGAGAAGCTGCGGCTTCTTTCTGTATGTGTGTCTGGTATATTTATTGTGCATGTTCCGGGTACTGGGTCTGGGGGAGTAGGTGTGGGGGTGCCAGCCGACAGTCTGTACAGGTCCGGTATATGGTGCTTCTGCACTGTTTCTCTCTGGCTGTTTTACCAGGGATTAGTTGGTTGCGTGGTGTTGGAGTCTGTTTTGGTGCAGGGCTGTTGATTCGGAAGAGGACAGGGGAAGTGGGCAAGGTTGGGAAAAAGTGGAAAGAGGGAAGCGTCCAGCCCTTCTCCAGGAGTTGGGTACCAGAGCCCAAGCTGTGCGTGGAGGTGAGCCCGACTGTCTCTAGTCGGTATCTCTCAACCTCCCGCACAAGGTCAGGCTCCTTCCCCCCCAGTGAGGTGACATTCCACGTCCCAACAACCAGGGGCTGTGAGCACAGACCGGGCCGCTGGGCCACCCGCCCTCGACCGCCACCCAATCCTCTCTGCACCCGACCCCCATGGCCCCCTCTGCAGGTGGTGAACCCACAGGAGGGCGGGCCCACGTTGCTGTTTCGGGCTGAGTCCGGCCTGGCCCCATGGGCTAAGGCCCGACCACCATGCGCTCGCGCGCGAGCCCCAACCCAAGGCCTGGCTCCAGGGTGGGGCCCCGGCTCCGCCATACCAGGCCTCGTCTCGGTCCTTGATTTTTTTACTGGTCATGGAGGTTCTGAACTGCCCTTAGGCTGACCCGTCACCTAGGACCTGTTTGCCTTGGGAGACCCTACAAAGGGCACAAAGCCCCCGACAACATAGCTCCTAGGATCATCCGGGTATGCAAACTCACCCACCATGATAAGGTGGCAGCTAGAGGAGGAGGGTAAGGTCTATTGCAGAGTACTGGAGAGGAGAATTCGACCGATGGTCGAACCTCGGATTCAGGAGGAGCAGTGTGTCAGGATTTGGCCCATTCAGGGCGCTGGTCATGGTTTCATCATTTTGCCTCACATCCCGTTTTGATTCTTCTGTCTGTGGGTTCTGTTCATCTGTCTTATGTTTTCTCATTTTGTTATGCTCTGTTTATGATTAGTTTTGTTTCATTTATTTTCTTGGTTTCACCTTGTTGCCATTTATTTAGTTTTGTCTTTGTTCTTGTCCAATTTGTAATTTGTTTTTCTTTATTGCTCATTGTTATGTATTTGTATTCTTTTACTCATGGTCCCTTTAGTTACTTCAGTCTCAGTTTAGTTTTATCACATGTAGTGTATTATGCTTTAGTCCCTGGTTTTGGTTATTGATTATCTTGTGTTTTCTCCTGGTTATGTTCCTTTGGTTGTGTATTTCATTCTCTGTCAATCATCTTTTGTCTAGTTAGTCATTAGTCTGCTTGCCACTTTATCAGTTATTGTATCACCTTTTATTCTGTAGTCATCTGTTCCGTTCATCACTAGATTGTTAGTATTACACGTATCTGTTTGTTTGATCATAGGTTGTATTTGTTACTCTTGTATATCCATTTGGTGAGTTCTGCCTTAGTTAAGTCTCTGCCTTTTAGTTTCTGGGTCCTGTCACATGAGCACATCAGTTTGTGGTATTCAGTTCTTTTTGTCTCTGTTGGTTGTGGGTGTGTCTCTGGCTCTGAGTTGTTTTGTCTGTCACACCCACCTGTCTTGTCTGGCCACTCCCCTTCCTGAACCTTCCCCACACCTGTTTTACATCACGCCCTGATTGCTCCCCTGGTATTTAAGCTCTCACAGTCCCTCACTTCCCTGCTAGTTTGTTGATCATGTGTCACATCCTTGCCTTCCTTGTCACAGTCTGTTTGTCTAGTTTTTTGACCTTGCTTGTTTAACCCGATCTTTGCCACGCCGTGAACCTGACCCCTGCTTGTGTACTGAACTACGAATCTGCCTCTTGCTTGTCTGTACTGCTGCCCCGCTGACTGCCTATTTGTGTACCGAACCATCACCTGTTTTTGGATAAAGCCTATTTTTACCTCAACGCTTCAGCCTGTGAGTCTGCATTGTGTGCCCTACCACTTTCTGTGCCATGTCACATCCAGCCCTGACAGAACAAACTAGCCATTACCAGGGCACCGCGGGCTCGAACCAGAACTTGACCGCCATCAAGGAGATTTTTTCCGACCTCACCTTCTTCTTCATTTGCTTCTGTGATTCCATCACACCAAGAGACAAGTTTGATTATTTAGAACAAGCTAGGCAGCTTATTGAGTCAAATCCATGGCTTTTTAAACTATTCCCTGATTTACTTGACCTGGACGAATTGTTTGCTGCGAGGAAACTCCCTGCCTGGGTGAAGCAGCCGGAGCTCCACCTTCCATCCAGCTCCGCACCTGCCGACAGTGATCCTGAGTGGTCAGGCATGGACAAGGATGAATCATCTGAGGCAGATGGGTCAGTCCTTCAAGCTAATGTCTTTTTCAAGATCCAAGATCTATTTTCCGACTATCAGCACAGCACCAGTCAGCGGGACAAGAAACATATTTTTTCTGCTTTAGATCAGATGCTGCTGGTGGAGCCTGAGATCATGTCTGCATACCCAGAATTGACACATATTAAAACATTGTTTAAGCAAGGTCGACTTCCTGCGTATATTGAAGACCCCATGGACTTTCTTTTTGAATCCGACATCTACAATCTCTGCATCGACGAACCACTCACCATCACGCTGTCTGACGCCGCAATAGCACCCGCTCATTCTCTTCCAGCTTCTCGGCAGCCTCCCACAATGACTCCTGCTTTGTCTCCACCAGTCCCGGTTCCACGGCGTTCTACTACACGCGAACCGGCAGAGCAGCCCAGCACACGAGAACAGACTCCACAGCCGAGGTCCAGGCTGACGTCAGTTCTCCTTCCCCTGGTTCCAGCCCCACGCAAGGTGCAAGTGTTCCAGCTGCAGCCCCGGGCTCCGACAAGCTCTGCGCCCCAAGAGTCTGAAGCTCCAACTTTGCCTGTCCCCTTGGCAGAAAACAGAAATAGAAAATTCCATGTCGCTGTGGCAATACGCAGCGCACGAGTTCAGTGAATCAGACCCAACAGCTGCTGTGATGGCAGAAACGCTCGCGCCGCTCATTCAAACCGCATCATCATTTTCAGTCCCTCCGGCCAAGGCTTCAGTGGGCACCATGATGACCACCGGGCCTGCTGAGTCAGCCTCGGCGCACACGTCGGAGGAGGCGCAGGGTCCTCCAACCCCACTGACGTCATTGGATCTGCTGACTCAGCCCGACGTGAGGCCCTCATTCCTAGCCACGCCCACAATGCCTGCTCTGCCTTCAATGCAGTTCGAGTTATCTGGAACTCCTGCCCCTCCCACGATTACGTCGATGCTGATGTCACTGGGATTTCCAGCTACGCCCACAGCGTCTGCTCTGCCTTCAATGCAACTCATCTGGATCACCTGCTCCTCCCACGATTACATCGATGCTGACGTCACAAGGATTTCCTGCCACGCCCATATCTTCAGAGTCATCTTCACCTGCCCAATCGTCAGTGACATCCTTGAAGATGACTTCCGGAGATGCAATCAACATAACAGTCTTCCTTTGTTGTTATTCACACTGATGCTTTTCTTTTTTTTTTCATCTAAATAATCCATTAAGTCAGGAGTTTTTTGCCACACTTTCTGGTCTTGTAAAGTTTTCACATACTTTACGTACACAGTTTTTGACAATCATCTCCAGTATTTTGTGTCTAAAGTTTATTTGGTTTTTCTCTAACCCCCTTAACTTTTATGTGTGTGCGAAACAGGTCAATTGCGAACAGTGTGGTTTAGTGGATACCTCTCCAGGGTTATATTTGATGTTGTCTGGGTGGAAGAGGCTTCTGTGTTCACTTGGTTGGCCCCACATGTCCTTGAGCTCCTTTATCCAGTGGTGTTTTTCTTCACCCCATAGCATTTTTTCTGCTTTATTTTGTCTCTGGAGGTCCTTTACACATTTTTGTTATTTTCTATGGTTTCCAATCAAAAGGATTCTTGTCTCAGGTCAAAGTACAGTGTGTCCTTCACGTGGTTCTGTTTTTGATCCATCCATTTCTGGGTCTCCCCCAACTTGGTCCAGCTGGTTTCCCACCTCTTGTTTGTCCCAAGGATGGTTATGGGCCTCATGCAAGGTTCTTGCCAATTTAATTGATTCTGTTTGCCCTCATACTGTTACAGTTCCTTGGTTTCTACATGTTTTGTGTCCTTTTAGTAAACACTTATTTGCCTTAGGTGGCTCATTTTGGGTTAAAACCTGTGTTCCTTATATTAGTGCATTTGTCTCACGTGGCTCTAGCGATGTTGCTGTTGGTTGGTTTGTTCATCTTTGTTCCCTCGTCTGATACTTCCGCCCCTGTCTTCCTCGTCAGTTTTTTGTTGTTTTTTTTTTTGGTTTCTGGCATGAGTTATGTGTTGGGTCCTTATTCTCTGGTTGCTTCTGGTCCATTTTCACGCTATGGTGTCATTTGTGTCACGTCTCTGCTTCCTGGGTGTTTTGGGGTGTTTTGCGCTGCGACAGGTGTGGTCGGGTTTTCATCCCCTTCATCAATCCTCTCGCCCTGCCACCTACTGCCAGTCTTGTAAAGCTGTCACCCGTCAGATCTCAGTTGCCTGTCCCAAGCTTAGTCCTTGTTCTCCCCTGGAACCTACTGTTTCCTGACCACTCTGATGGCCAGTCCTTTGTTGTTGACTCACACTCTACTAGGCCTAGTGGCCGCCCTCCGGATTCCCTTGTGACCCGACATCGGCCTCCGGACCGGCCCCCTGGGGATTTGTCATCCTTCGGGTTGCTACGCGGTGTGCCTCTTGGTACTCCTTTTTTCTTTTTTTTTTGTCAGGTCCCGGCCTTTCGTCCCAGGTGCTGGACAGTGGATCATCATATTCTACTTGACAGGCTGGAAAATCATTTTGGGATTACTGGGAGTGCCCTTGCATGGCTGATGTCATACTTGACCAGTCGTTCTCACTGTGTTTTGTACAGTAACACTACCTATAACCTTAGTGACATGAAATTTGGGGTTCCACAGGGGTCTGTCTTAGGCCCCCTGCTTTTCTCCCTTTATATAGCACCTCTTGGGCACATATTGCGGCGTTTTGGGATTACCTTTCACTGCTATGCAGATGATACTCAGTTATACATGCCGATAACTGCTGGTAATCTCGTTCACATAAAATCCTTAGAAGATTGCCTTGCAGCAGTGAGAAGTTGGATGTCTAGAAACTTCCTACTTTTAAACTCTGATACGCCTGAAATGATGGTTCTTGGTCCAGTGAGACATCGGCATCAATTTGACCAGTTAACACTCAGCCTAGGCTCGTGTGTCATACATCACACTGACAAAGTGAGGAACCTTGGGGTAATTTCTGATCCTTCTTTGTCCTTTGGCCTCCACATTAGAAATATTACTAGGACTGCTTTCTTCCACCTGCGAAATATAATGAAGATTCATCCCATCCTGTCTATGGCTGATGCCGAGACCCTGGTTCATGCATTTATCTCTTCTAGATTGGACTACTGCAATATTCTATTTTCTGGTTTACCGCAGTCTAGCATTAGGGGTCTCCAATTGGTTCAAAATGCAGCAGCCAGACTTTTGACACGAAGCAGAAAGTTTGACCACACTACACCCATTTTGGCATCCCTTCACTGGCTTCCTGTCCCAGTGAGATCAGATTTTAAGGTTCTGCTACTAACCTATAAAATTATTCATGGACTAGCACCTCCCTACCTAGCTGACCTAATTAAACCTTACGTACCGGCCCAGGCTTTAAGTTCTTAGGGTGCAGGACTACTTTGTGTCCCTAAGGTGAATAAGTCGTCTGCGGGTCACAGAGCTTTTTCTTATCGTTCCCTTGTTCTGTGGAATGATCTCCCTGCGTGAATAAAACAGTCAGATTCTGTGGAGACTTTCAAGTCCAGACATAAGACGCACATATTTTCCCTTTCATATGGCTAGCATACTGGTACAGTTTTGTTTTACACTTTTTACTCTTTTAATTCATTTATTAGTAATTGTAGCGGGCCGCGGCCTCAACTTTACCTAAATTCTAGGTCTTTTAGTGAAGTTTAGGGCTAGTGGCTGGCGATCACCTTAGTATTTCTGTTTTTCTTGTTTAATGCTGGCAATTATACAGTATTTTTTTTGTCTTTCTGATGCCCTGATTCTGTTTTTTTTCTCTCTGTTTAAGGTGCAGCTCCATCCAGAGATGGGAGTTGTATTCGTGTTGGCGATCCTCCTGTCCTGTGTACCAATAGCATTTCTTGTATATTCGTCCATGAATTGTTCTGTAATTTATGTTTGTAGCATGGCCCAAGCAGAGGGTCACCCCTTTGAGTCTGGTCTGCTTGAGGTTTCTTCCTCAGGAGTTTTTCCTTACCACTGTTGCTCTGGGGGTTGGTAAGGTTAGACCTTACCTGTGTGAAGCACTTTGAGGCAACTCTGTTGTGATTTGGCGCTATATAAATGAAAATAATTGAAATTGAAAATTGAAAGTGGTCATTCCTGCAAACAAAAATGTGTCAAAAGGTGTAAAAGGTGTCATATATGGAGTGTGTGCTGACATAAGAGGAAGAAATTAAGAAAAATATAAGAGGGGGGAAAAGCAACACATGTAAAGCGGTTTAAATCCAAGGAAGTTGGACCCAAAAATACCCTGGTGTTGATTACTTTTGATGGCAGTCTTCTTCCAGCTTGTGTCTTTATAGGATGTTTGTCTTTTCCAGTCAGGTCCTATCAGAGACCTCCTTTGCGGTGCTTCAAATGCCAGAGATGTGGCCATATGGCAGCTTCCTGTAGGGGGACCAGGTGTTGCGCTAAATGTGGTAAAGATCATGATATCCTAAACTGTGAGGAATTGGCTTCTAAGTGCTACAATTGTGGTGATCATATGCTTCCAATAGACTGGTCACTTTTTGAAAGCGAGACAGGTTCAGGGGTCAGAGATCAGTGTAAATCTCTTATGCAGAAGCATTAAAGATAGTTGAAAGATTGTTGGGAGAATGCGGAGGTGATCCAATGATGCCCAGGCATCAACTTCCTCGTGTTCTCTCTAGGCAGAAATTGTAATTAACAAGAAGGCCCTTCTTGCATTTATGGTTGACGTGATCTATGGTGTTCGGGAAAAGAAGTCAGAAAAGATGTCTGAACCGGCAGTGAGGTTTCTAGGGGGGGAGGATTACTCCCCTCAGTCACTGCTTGAGTATATGAGGGGCAAGTCAGGAGCCAGTAGGTCAGGGATCAAGCAATCAGCCTGAGAGAGAGGATGAGGAGGGAGAAGACATGGACGATAGTGCTCTCTTCGAAGATATCGATGTTTTGCATCCTCCAGTGGAACGCAAGGAGTCTTGTAGCTAACAGACAGGAATTTAAGAAATTAATTTGTGACTTTGAAGTTAAGCCTGATTTTTTTTTTTTTTTTTTTGTGTGTGTTCAGGAAACATGGTTAAAGCCTCAACTGGATTTTGTTGTCCCACGATACACATGTCTGCACAAAGATAGGTCTGATCAATCAGGTGGTGGGTATAGCATCCCCGGTTGAAAAGATGGTCTCTCGAACTGATGGTTCGCAATCCTTTTATTGAACAGCCTTGTATTGTGAACACACCGTAAGAGCTACACAAATACACAACACACGATCATTAGTAACTCAAACAGTATGTTTTTTATCTTATCCCTTTCCCTTATTTATTACCTATTTATCCTTAACAATCTCTACATTTGAGTGCAAATTACTATATATAATAACCTTTTTAACATTGTCCTTTCAGGCCATTTGTCTGTTCCATGAAATAAAATAAAACATATTGTGATTGTCTGTGTGCTTTCATTCACAAGCGAATCCATGAGGATAGCTTTTACCAAAGTGCACTAGCACCCTCTAGTGGGTGTTAACTAGTAAACATCACCCTGAGTAGCAACAGCAAACTTCATGAACTACAGCAACCTATATTTACAAAACAGAACTCTCATACCAACCTTGTTCCTCATCAACCAGGTGCTACGGGACCGTTTGGCACTTAGAATTGCACCTTAAAATTAGTTTTACCTGTGTATATCATAGAGCACACTTTCTCTCCGCATTCGGAGTTTGCGCTGCTAAAGTTTTCAGCAGTTGTTGAGAAGCTTGAATCTTCGACTGGACTGGGTTGCTTGATGCGAGGACGTTTCGCTTCAAATCACAGACGCTTCCTCAGCTAAAATTCTTGCTCTGGTAGTCCGACTTATGTCTGACCCTTGTCGAGAAGAACAAACAGAAGCTACAAAAGCTGGAGTTTTAAACCTAACCAGACGCCTCCTACCGAGAGGCAGACTGCTATTGGCTAGTGATTAAACAATTGCTTTAATTAGCACCTATTGTGCTCTAGTTCGCACCTTCCTAATGACAGGGTAGCTGTCCCTCCTAACGATGGGACTGACACCTCTCCTGATGATGTGAATGACTCATTCCAGGTGGTTTCCATAGTAGAGAAGCTTGAATCTTCAACTGGACTGGGTTGCTTGATGCAAGGACGTTTCATTCAAATCGCAGAAGCTTCCTCAGCAGTTACAAACGATTTACGACACCTTGCCATTCTGGACCTTTTGAAATAAGAGCATTGGGCATACTGTTGTTGAAACAGAATAATAAAACGCTTCTGAACTAATTTGTGATAAGAAAACTGAAGCAAGGTCATTTATACTGCCTCACTGGGCGACGTAAGATATTCCCAGGAGAGGTTTTCGCATTTCTTGCATGATCCAACGGGCTTCTTGCATGATCACCCAAGTAGTGATACCTGCCACTTCATAAGATGCTAGGGTAAGATCAATACAACTCTGTGTTATTGGTAATGTTGTATCTAGTTATACAGCTTCATGATGAAGTGGTACAGAGGAGGGTTTTCTTTCACCAAAGCATTAAATCTAGGTTTGCATCTCAGATGTACCTTCTGGCAAATTGTAGCTGAACTTTCAGGTCTTCTTTTTACTAAAACCCTCCTCTGCTCCACTTCATCATGAAGCTGTATAGCTGGTGATACAAAATGCAAAACATACACGTTGCACAATTTCTCCAATCACAGCCACAGAAGCCTATAACTTCTTCTGGGTTGTCTGGGTGTCTTGGTGGGTTTCCTCACTGTTCTCCTTCTTGCACAGTCACTCAGTTTTTGAGAACTGTCTACTCCACACAGATTTACCATAGAGTGCCAAACTGTTTGTATTTCTTCATAACTGATGTAATTAAAGTTCAAGATATATTCAGTGACTTGGAAATGTTCATGTATCCATCCCCTGACTTGTCTGAAGAAAACTGGCAATTAAACTGATTATTTACAGGTATTATACCAAAGGGGCTTATTACATTTGCAACCCATCATCTTGGCTTTTATTTTTTTTAATTAATTTATATCAAGTTGTAGATTTACTTTCAGTTCAGGTCTAAGGAAGATCATTTTAGAAATTTTTATATTGAGAAGCCTGATTTACTTTATGTATTTGAAATGCCATAAACAACTTAAAATGTGTAAAATACCAAGGGGCTGAATACTTTTGTAAGCCTCTGTATGTAAACGCCACCATTGTTGGGTGAGTGGCTGAAGTTTCATCTCTTGAACACCAGCAGACCTGCCCCGAGTACACGCACCATTTTAATGACAGAGCATTTCCAAAATGCCACAAAAAACCACCAAAAATAAATAAAAGTACTTAATTTACTGATATTTGGGATCAGTCTGGGTCTGCAACCTTTACTGTCAAAAGAGCCATCTTTGTCAAATACGTTTGGCCTTTAAAATGCACAAAAAAGGTAACACAACTTAAAGTTTTTCTATATACAGTTCAACTATATATATTTTAATTGTTTTTGTTTTTTTTTACAACCTCAAATCAGAAAAGTTTGGATGATATGAAAAATGTGGTGGACCCACAATGATCCTGACATTTACTTTGACTTCTATTTACTCCAGACTGTATGAAACAAACATATTCATGTTTTTTTGTGTGGTCAGCTTTATTTGATTTGGTAATTACATCCATTTCTACATCTGAAGCCTGCAGCTTCTTCCAAGAAAAAAAAGGTTGGGACAGGGCAGTTTATTCGAATGTACGTAAAAATTTATTTTTTACAGCCAGTTTTCTTGAGAAAAGTCAGGGGATGAAAACATGAACATTTCCAAATCAGTGAATATTTCTTTGACTTCATTTACATCAATCATTCATAAATGCAAACAGTGTGGTACTTTATGGTAAATCTGTGTCAGGTAGGCAGTTGTCAAAAAGTAAATGTCCATGCTGGACGGAGACAAGTGAGGGAAGCCACCAAGACACAACTCTGGAAGAACCTTTGGCTTCTGTGAGTGGAGAAACTGGGAAGAGTGCTCACTTTGAAATAAATAAAGCATATAGCTGCAGCTTAATAATTTTGAAAAATCACAAAAATCAGCAGCTTGTATTTTAATTCTGACACCAGTTCATTTTAGTGTGATGAAGTCATCCTTTTTGTTCTCCTCCTCAGTCACATTTTGTGCTTGAACACGACATTAAGCTCAAGACTGAAAATAGATATCTTTGGGAAATAACAGCTGTTAAAGTTCAGAGTTCTCAGCTGCTTTATGTGATCTGTGCCTCTGAACATCACTGCACAGCTTCTCCGCATCAGGCTTCTCCCCCCAACGTATGCATGCTTTTTGTTCAGTTCATATTCACATTTTCACATTACATTCACATTAGAAGGAGAGAGCATATCTCACCCATATTGGCCTCTCTTCATTGGCTTCCTGTTAATTCTAGAATAGAATTTAAAATTCTTCTTCTTACTTATAAGGTTTTGAATAATCAGGTCCCATCTTATCTTAGGGACCTCATAGTACCATATCACCCCAATAGAGCGCTTCGCTCTCAGACTGCAGGCTTACTTGTAGTTCCTAGGGTTTGTAAGAGTAGAATGGGAGGCAGAGCCTTCAGCTTTCAGGCTCCTCTCCTGTGGAACCAGCTCCCAATTCAGATCAGGGAGACAGACACCCTCTCTACTTTTAAGATTAGGCTTAAAACTTTCCTTTTTGCTAAAGCTTATAGTTAGGGCTGGATCAGGTGACCCTGAACCATCCCTTAGTTATGCTGCTATAGACGTAGACTGCTGGGGGGTTCCCATGATGCACTGTTTCTTTCTCTTTTTGCTCTGTATGCACCACTCTGCATTTAATCATTAGTGATCGATCTCTGCTCCCCTCCACAGCATGTCTTTTTCCTGGTTCTCTCCCTCAGCCCCAACCAGTCCCAGCAGAAGACTGCCCCTCCCTGAGCCTGGTTCTGCTGGAGGTTTCTTCCTGTTAAAAGGGAGTTTTTCCTTCCCACTGTAGCCAAGTGCTTGCTCACAGGGGGTCGTTTTGACCGTTGGGGTTTTACATAATTATTGTATGGCCTTGCCTTACAATATAAAGCGCCTTGGGGCAACTGTTTGTTGTGATTTGGCACTATATAAAAAAATTGATTGATTGATTGATTTTAAAGGATTTTTTAATATACGAGGTCTGTCCATAAAGTATCGTACCTTTTTATTTTTTTCAAAAACTATATGGATTTGAATCACGTGTGATTACATCAGACAAGGTGGAACCTTCGTGCGCATGCCTGAGTTTTTCCACACCTGTCGGTTCCGTCATTCGCCTGTGAGCACGCCTTGTGGGAGGAGTGATCCAACCTCCTCGGCTGATTTTCATTCTCATCAAACAGCTCAGCTACTGCCGCTTTGTTCCAAATTTTTTCAGAAACTCTGCCAGACATCCAGCTGGAAACCATTTCGAAGATTCGGTTGGCTTTCGGTGAAAATTTTAAGGGCTTGGCAGAGATTAAGGACTGTTACTACAGCTTTAAGGACGTCCCACAATGGTGCATGGCGCGCCGCGCTCCGAGCCGCGATCGACAGGCAGAAACCACCAGATCATTTCTAAATCAATCAATCAATCAATCAATTTTTTTATATAGCGCCAAATCACAACAAACAGTTGCCCCAAGGCGCTTTATATTGTAAGGCAAAAGCCATACAATAATTACAGAAAAACCCCAACGGTCAAAACGACCCCCTGTGAGCAAGCACTTGGCTACAGTGGGAAGGAAAAACTCCCTTTTAACAGGAAGAAACCTCCAGCAGAACCAGGCTCGGAGGGGCAGTCTCTGCTGGGACTGGTTGGGGCTGAGGGAGAGAACCAGGAAAAAGACATGCTGTGGAGGGGAGCAGAGATCGATCACTAATGATTAAATGCAGAGTGGTGCATACAGAGCAAAAAGAGAAAGAAACAGTGCATCATGGGAACCCCCCAGCAGTCTACGTCTATAGCAGCGTAACTAAGGGATGGTTCAGGGTCACCTGATCCAGCCCTAACTATAAGCTTTAGCAAAAAGGAAAGTTTTAAAACTTTCCTTTTCTAATCTTAATCTGGGCCTAATCTTAAAAGTAGAGGGTGTCTGTCTCCCTGATCTGAATTGGGAGCTGGTTCCACAGGAGAGGAGCCTGAAAGCTGAAGGCTCTGCCTCCCATTCAGACCTCCGTAAAGCTAGGACATCTTACTACTCATCACTAATTGAAAATAAAAAACCCAGGTTTCTTTTCAGCACTGTAGCCAGGCTGACAAAGAGTCAGAGCTCTATTGAGACGAGTATTCCTATTAACTTTAACTAGTAATGACTTCATGACTTTCTTTGCTAATAAAATTTTAACTATTAGAGAAAAAATTACTCATAACCATCCCAAAGACGTATCGTTATCTTTGGCTGCTTTCAGTGATGCCGGTATTTGGTTAGACTCTTCTCTCAGATTGTTCTGTCTGAGTTATTTTCATTAGTTACTTCATCCAAACCATCAACATGCGTATTAGACCCCATTCCTATCAGGCTGCTCAAGGAAGCCCTACCATTATTTAATGCTTCGATCTTAAATATGATCAATCTATCTTTATTAGTGGCTATGTACCACAGGCTTTTAAGGTGGCAGTAATTAAACCATTACTTAAAAAGCCATCACTTGACCCAGCTATCTTAGCTAATTATAGGCCAATCTCCAACCTTCCTTTTCTCTCAAAATTCTTGAAAGGGTAGTTGTAAAACAGCTAACTGATCATCTGCAGAGGAATGGTCTATTTGAAGAGTTTCAGTCAGGTTTTAGATTCATCATAGTACAGAAACAGCATTAGTGAAGGTTACAAATGATTCTTATGGCCTCAGACAGTGGACTCATCTCTGTGCTTGTTCTGTTAGACCTCAGTGTGCTTTTGATACTGTTGACCATAAAATTTTATTACAGAGATTAGAGTATGCCATAGGTATTAAAGGCACTGCGCTGCGGTGGCTTGAATCATATTTATCTAATAGATTACAATTTGTTCATGTAAATGGGGAATCTTCTTCACAGACTAAGGTTAATTATGGAGTTCCACAAGGTTCTGTGCTAGGACCAATTTTATTCACTTTATACATGCTTCCCTTAGGCAGTATTATTAGACGGCATTGCTTAAATTTTCATTGTTACGCAGATGATACCCAGCTTTATCTATCCATGAAGCCAGAGGACACACACCAATTAGCTAAACTGCAGGATTGTTTTACAGACATAAAGACATGGATGACCTCTAATTTCCTGCTTTTAAACTCAGATAAAACTGAAGTTATTGTACTTGGCCCCACAAATCTTAGAAACATGGTGTCTAACCAGATCCTTACTCTGGATGGCATTACCCTGACCTCTAGTATACTGTGAGAAATCTTGGAGTCATTTTTGATCAGGATATGTCATTCAAAGCGCATATTAAACAATATGTAGGACTGCTTTTTTGCATTTACGCAATATCTCTAAAATTAGAAAGGTCTTGTCTCAGAGTGATGCTGAAAAACTAATTCATGCATTTATTTCCTCTAGGCTGGACTATTGTAATTCATTATTATCAGGTTGTCCTAAAAGTTCCCTGAAAAGCCTTCAGTTAATTCAAAATGCTGCAGCTAGAGTACTGACAGGGACTAGAAGGAGAGAGCATATCTCACCCATATTGGCCTCTCTTCATTGGCTTCCTGTTAATTCTAGAGTAGAATTTAAAATTCTTCTTCTTACTTATAAGGTTTTGAATAATCAGGTCCCATCTTATCTTAGGGACCTCATAGTACCATATCACCCCAATAGAGCGCTTCGCTCTCAGACTGCAGGCTTACTTGTAGTTCCTAGGGTTTGTAAGAGTAGAATGGGAGGCAGAGCCTTCAGCTTTCAGGCTTCTCTTCTGTGGAACCAGCTCCCAATTCAGATCAGGGAGACAGACACCTCTCTACTTTTAAGATTAGGCTTAAAACTTTCCTTTTTGCTAAAGCTTATAGTTAGGGCTGGATCAGGTGACCCTGAACCATCCCTTAGTTATGCTGCCATAGACTTAGACTGCTGGGGGTTCCCATGATGCACTGAGTGTTTCTTTCTCTTTTTGCTCTGTATGCACCACTCTGCATTTAATCATTAGTGATTGATCTCTGCTCCCCTCCACAGCATGTCTTTTTCCTGGTTCTCTCCCTCAGCCCCAACCAGTCCCAGCAGAAGACTGCCCCTCCCTGAGCCTGGTTCTGCTGGAGGTTTCTTCCTGTTAAAAGGGAGTTTTTCCTTCCCACTGTTGCCAAGTGCTTGCTCACAGGGGTCGTTTTGACCGTTGGGGTTTTTACGTAATTATTGTATGGCCTTGCCTTACAATATAAAGCGCCTTGGGGCAACTGTTTGTTGTGATTTGGCACTATATAAATAAAATTGATTGAATTGATTGATTAACACCAAGACAACTCAATCTTCTGAGAAGACTGAGTCGCTGTGAACATTTCTTAAAGATAAAATCAATGTTTTCAAAGAAGCTCAAGTGACTATCAAGAACTGTACCAAGATATTTAAAAGTTTCAACCGTTTCAACAAGCTGGCCATCGAGTGAAACTGGTTGCACGGTCAGTTCTTGCTTTGTGTGAAAACAAGCTCCTTTGTCTTAGACACACTGATTTCCAGCTGGCTGTTGAGACACCAAGCTTCAAGAGCCTTAATGTGAGCGAGATAGGAGCTTCGCCAGAGGAGTCACACTTTTGTAGCAGGCCGACTAGGGCCATGTCATCCGCGTATTTAATCAGTTTAAAGTTTGTGTCATTAACTGCAAATTCGTTTGTAATAAGAGAGAAGAGCAGAGGTGAAAGAACGCTACCCTGTGGGCAGCCAGTGCTTATGATGAGCTCTCCTGACAGAATGTGTTAGCACAAACTCTTTGAGGGCGACAAGACAGAAAGTCTCTGATCCAGAGCATCAGGCCCTTTTCAACATTTAAATCAGCCAGCCTTTTCAGAAGAATATGTAATTTCATAGAATTAAAGCTGCACTGAAGTCTACACACAAAACCCGCGTATGCTTTAGCAATGAAAGCTGCTTTGAGATCATGTCCAGCAAGATCAATCCGCAATCATCAGTACCTCTGTCCCCTTAGAGGGCAAACTGCAGAGGGTCTAGTTCACTGACCACTGTGTTGGTCAGGACGTCAACTAAACTCTCTCCATAGTTTTACATAATATGGAGGTTATGGCAATGGCCGAAAATCTTCAAGTTTGCTTGCCCCTGGCTTTTTTGGTATAGGCCTGATTAGGGAGAATTTCCAAGATTTGGGCACTCCTGTGACAAGAGGGAATTAACCAATCTGGAAAAGACTCTTTTAATTGAGGAGCACAGTCCTTTGAGTAGACGGGCTTTCAGGCCATCTGGGCCAGTGGCCTTGTTTGGCTTCAGTTTAGAAAGACTTTTAGCTCCTGCTGGAAGACTACCGGGCTGGTGAGTGACCGCTGAGATTTACAAAACCTTAGCTGCTGGCAGCCATAGGCATTTGTTTTGATGCGATGAAGTAATCCAGTGTCCTTTAGATATTGAAATAATTCTTTTTGCACGATGTGTGATGGGTTTTGCAGTAGATCTCACGTAAATGCTTCCGATGTCACATACTTTTCTTTCCACCATATTATTTATTAATCAAATACAAACAAAACAGGTACCGGTACAAAATATTGAAATTACGACTGTTTTTGGGTCACGTTGAGTTTTTTTAAAACTTCGAGAATAAAGTCATTATATTTCGAGAAAGAAATTGTATTTTATACGAGAAGCGATCAGCTGGAGTGAAAGGCGCAGGGGCGAAAATATCTCAGGAGTGGCACAGGACGCCTGAAAAAAAATATGCCAGAATTAAATAAAATGAAAACCATGCTCCTGCCATGAGCCAATGCTGAGTTTGAGACAACAAAAAGCCCTGTAATTTCCGACGGTAATTGAACGCAGCAGCAGCAGTGATTGCCTCCTGCCTGTGCTTATTATTTATTAAATATAACAATATGAGTGTTAGGAATGACAATCCACCCCTTCTTTACGTGTGGAAACAGGCAGACAACATGTTATGCCGCATTGATAACTTTTATTAAACACAGGAATTACAGTGATCGATAAAAAAAAAAATCACCCCTTTCTTCAGAGGATGTTGTTCTTTATGCCTCAGTAAATAAATCACACAGTTATCTGACAAGCAATTTATTAATGCCGAGCAAAGAGCAGATGTTGACAGACATCAGTGCCACATAAGTCAGGAGAATAAATATCTTTTGTTGTGTAAACATCACTTTTTTAATGAAATCATCAACCCCTGAAGAAAATTATTAAATAACTTGTCCAACTGAATCTTCAATTTTTTTTTTTTTTTTTTTTTTTACAGTATTTCAATCAAACAACTTCAATATTTTTCCATAAAGGAAAAACGCTGCTCAGTCAAAGTCTTTGCCTTCATTATATTACCGAGTAGCGTGAGGCGAGAGAGCCGCCGAGTGAAGCGCAGATGTTGACAGACAGGTGTGAGTGAGTTCGTAGTCCATCCGACTCAGTTTCCACCATGACTGTGTAACAGAGGCCAGCTGGTGTCGCTGTGCAGATATAGTTAGTAAACCTCACTCCCAACAGCTCAAAAAGGATTCTCTGGTTACAAGACCAGAGCCCTGGGTTTTAGCCTTCTGGTTTGAGAGTCCGACTCCCATGCAGAGGATCGTGAGTTCGGCGTCCTGAGGGGAGCGAATGGGCGGAGTCATAATAACACAACGCAGAGTGCAGCCGCTACAATGGTGCCGTGACCCGGATGGGAGTGAGTTTAGGGGGGTGAGTGTAATGGAGGCCAGCAGGTGTCGCTGTGCAGATGTAGATAGTAAACCTCACTCCCAACAGCTCAAAAGGATTCTCTGGTCACAAGACCAGAGCCCTGGGTTTTAGCCTTCTGGTTTGAGAGTCCGACTCCCATGCCGAGGATCGTGAGTTCGCGTCCCGAGGGGAGCGAATGGGGCGAAGTCATAACAACACAACGCAGAGTGCAGCCGCTACAACTGCAAACCGGAAGTAAACTTTCGTCACCGCAAACAGGAAGTACACAAGAAGATTGGAAGATGCGCCGCTTGGTTTCGAGGTTTAGTGGCTCAAACCACTGTCGATCAGTGTGTTGGAGCAGCTGACAACTGTACATGGTTTCAAGAGGGTGGTGTTTTCAGGTGGCGGGAGTTGGAGGAGGAAGTGGATTACTGTTGGCACGCAAGGTTTAAGCTAGGTTGCGTTGTTGTCAATAAAGCGTTTTGCGGGGGCAACGTTTTTTGGTCATCAGAGTGTGCGAGAAGCTGCGGCTTCTTTCTGTATGTGTGTCTGGTATATTTATTGTGCATGTTCCGGGTACTGGGTCTGGGGGAGTAGGTGTGGGGGTGCCAGCCGACAGTCTGTACAGGTCCGGTATATGGTGCTTCTGCACTGTTTCTCTCTGGCTGTTTTACCAGGGATTAGTTGGTTGCGTGGTGTTGGAGTCTGTTTTGGTGCAGGGCTGTTGATTCGGAAGAGGACAGGGGAAGTGGGCAAGGGTTGGGAAAAAGTGGAAAGAGGGAAGCGTCCAGCCCTTCTCCAGGAGTTGGGTACCAGAGCCCAAGCTGTGCGTGGAGGTGAGCCCGACTGTCTCTAGTCGGTATCTCTCAACCTCCCGCACAAGGTCAGGCTCCTTCCCCCCCAGTGAGGTGACATTCCACGTCCCAACAACCAGGGGCTGTGAGCACAGACCGGGCCGCTGGGCCACCCGCCCTCGACCGCCACCCAATCCTCTCTGCACCCGACCCCCATGGCCCCCTCTGCAGGTGGTGAACCCACAGGAGGGCGGGCCCACGTTGCTGTTTCGGGCTGAGTCCGGCCTGGCCCCATGGGCTAAGGCCCGACCACCATGCGCTCGCGCGCGAGCCCCAACCCAAGGCCTGGCTCCAGGGTGGGGCCCCGGCTCCGCCATACCAGGCCTCGTCTCGGTCCTTGATTTTTTTACTGGTCATGGAGGTTCTGAACTGCCCTTAGGCTGACCCGTCACCTAGGACCTGTTTGCTTTGGGAGACCCTACAAAGGGCACAAAGCCCCCGACAACATAGCTCCTAGGATCATCCGGTATGCAAACTCACCCACCATGATAAGGTGGCAGCTAGAGGAGGAGGGTAAGGTCTATTGCAGAGTACTGGAGAGGAGAATTCGACCGATGGTCGAACCTCGGATTCAGGAGGAGCAGTGTGTCAGGATTTGGCCCATTCAGGGCGCTGGTCATGGTTTCATCATTTTGCCTCACATCCCGTTTTGATTCTTCTGTCTGTGGGTTCTGTTCATCTGTCTTATGTTTTCCTCATTTTGTTATGCTCTGTTTATGATTAGTTTTGTTTCATTTATTTCTTGGTTTCACCTTGTTGCCATTTATTTAGTTTTGTCTTTGTTCTGTCCAATTTGTAATTTGTTTTTCTTTATTGCTCATTGTTATGTATTTGTATTCTTTTACTCATGGTCCCTTTAGTTACTTCAGTCTCAGTTTAGTTTTATCACATGTAGTGTATTATGCTTTAGTCCCTGGTTTTGGTTATTGATTATCTTGTGTTTTCTCCTGGTTATGTTCCTTTGGTTGTGTATTTCATTCTCTGTCAATCATCTTTTGTCTAGTTAGTCATTAGTCTGCTTGCCACTTTATCAGTTATTGTATCACCTTTTATTCTGTAGTCATCTGTTCCGTTCATCACTAGATTGTTAGTATTACACGTATCTGTTTGTTTGATCATAGGTTGTATTTGTTACTCTTGTATATCCATTTGGTGAGTTCTGCCTTAGTTAAGTCTCTGCCTTTTAGTTTCTGGGTCCTGTCACATGAGCACATCAGTTTGTGGTATTCAGTTCTTTTTGTCTCTGTTGGTTGTGGGTGTGTCTCTGGCTCTGAGTTGTTTTGTCTGTCACACCCACCTGTCTTGTCTGGCCACTCCCCTTCCTGAACCTTCCCCACACCTGTTTTACATCACGCCCTGATTGCTCCCCTGGTATTTAAGCTCTCACAGTCCCTCACTTCCCTGCTAGTTTGTTGATCATGTGTCACATCCTTGCCTTCCTTGTCACAGTCTGTTTGTCTAGTTTTTTGACCTTGCTTGTTTAACCCGATCTTTGCCACGCCGTGAAACCTGACCCCTGCTTGTGTACTGAACTACGAATCTGCCTCTTGCTTGTCTGTACTGCTGCCCCGCTGACTGCCTATTTGTGTACCGAACCATCACCTGTTTTTGGATAAAGCCTATTTTTACCTCAACGCTTCAGCCTGTGAGTCTGCATTGTGTGCCCTACCACTTTCTGTGCCATGTCACATCCAGCCCTGACAGAACAAACTAGCCATTACCAGGGCACCGCGGGCTCGAACCAGAACTTGACCGCCATCAAGGAGATTTTTTCCGACCTCACCTTCTTCTTCATTTGCTTCTGTGATTCCATCACACCAAGAGACAAGTTTGATTATTTAGAACAAGCTAGGCAGCTTATTGAGTCAAATCCATGGCTTTTAAACTATTCCCTGATTTACTTGACCTGGACGAATTGTTTGCTGCGAGGAAACTCCCTGCCTGGGTGAAGCAGCCGGAGCTCCACCTTCCATCCAGCTCCGCACCTGCCGACAGTGATCCTGAGTGGTCAGGGCATGGACGAGGATGAATCATCTGAGGCAGATGGGTCAGTCCTTCCAAGCTAATGTCTTTTTCAAGATCCAAGATCTATTTTCCGACTATCAGCACAGCACCAGTCAGCGGGACAAGAAACATATTTTTTTCTGCTTTAGATCAGATGCTGCTGGTGGAGCCTGAGATCATGTCTGCATACCCAGAATTGACACATATTAAAACATTGTTTAAGCAAGGTCGACTTCCTGCGTATATTGAAGACCCCATGGACTTTCTTTTGAATCCGACATCTACAATCTCTGCATCGACGAACCACTCACCATCACGCTGTCTGACGCCGCAATAGCACCCGCTCATTCTCTTCCAGCTTCTCGGCAGCCTCCCACAATGACTCCTGCTTTGTCTCCACCAGTCCCGGTTCCACGGCGTTCTACTACACGCGAACCGGCAGAGCAGCCCAGCACCGAGAACAGACTCCACAGCCGAGGTCCAGGCTGACGTCAGTTCTCCTTCCCCTGGTTCCAGCCCCACGCAAGGTGCAAGTGTTCCAGCTGCAGGCCCCGGGCTCCGACAAGCTCTGGCGCCCCAAGAGTCTGAAGCTCCAACTTTGCTGTCCCCTTGGCAGAAAACAGAAATAGAAAATTCCATGTCGCTGTGGCAATACGCAGCGCACGAGTTCAGTGAATCAGACCCAACAGCTGCTGTGATGGCAGAAACGCTCGCGCCGCTCATTCAAAAACCGCATCATCATTTTCAGTCCCTCCGGCCAAGGCTTCAGTGGGCCACCATGATGACCACCGGGCCTGCTGAGTCAGCCTCGGCGCACACGTCGGAGGAGGCGCAGGGTCCTCCAACCCACTGACGTCATTGGATCTGCTGACTCAGCCCGACGTGAGGCCCTCATTCCTAGCCACGCCCACAATGCCTGCTCTGCCTTCAATGCAGTTCGAGTTATCTGGAACTCCTGCCCCTCCCACGATTACGTCGATGCTGATGTCACTGGGATTTCCAGCTACGCCCACAGCGTCTGCTCTGCCTTCAATGCAACTCATCTGGATCACCTGCTCCTCCCACGATTACATCGATGCTGACGTCACAAGGATTTCCTGCCACGCCCATATCTTCAGAGTCATCTTCACCTGCCCAATCGTCAGTGACATCCTTGAAGATGACTTCCGGAGATGCAATCAACATAACAGTCTTCCTTGTTGTTATTCACACTGATGCTTTTCTTTTTTTTTTCATCTAAATAATCCATTAAGTCAGGAGTTTTTTGCCACACTTTCTGGTCTTGTAAAGTTTTCACATACTTTACGTACACAGTTTTTGACAATCATCTCCAGTATTTTGTGTCTAAAGTTTATTTGGTTTTTCTCTAACCCCCTTAACTTTTATGTGTGTGCGAAACAGGTCAATTGCGAACAGTGTGGTTTAGTGGATACCTCTCCAGGGTTATATTTGATGTTGTCTGGGTGGAAGAGGCTTCTGTGTTCACTTGGTTGGCCCCACATGTCCTTGAGCTCCTTTATCCAGTGGTGTTTTTCTTCACCCCATAGCATTTTTCTGCTTTATTTTGTCTCTGGAGGTCCTTTACACATTTTTGTTATTTTCTATGGTTTCCAATCAAAAGGATTCTTGTCTCAGGTCAAAGTACAGTGTGTCCTTCACGTGGTTCTGTTTTTGATCCATCCATTTCTGGGTCTCCCCCAACTTGGTCCAGCTGGTTTTCCCACCTCTTGTTTGTCCCAAGGATGGTTATGGGCCTCATGCAAGGTTCTTGCCAATTTAATTGATTCTGTTTGCCCTCATACTGTTACAGTTCCTTGGTTTCTACATGTTTTGTGTCCTTTTAGTAAACACTTATTTGCCTTAGGTGGCTCATTTTGGGTTAAAACCTGTGTTCCTTATATTAGTGCATTTGTCTCACGTGGCTCTAGCGATGTTGCTGTTGGTTGGTTTGTTCATCTTTGTTCCCTCGTCTGATACTTCCGCCCCTGTCTTCCTCGTCAGTTTTTGTTGTTTTTTTTTTTGGTTTCTGGCATGAGTTATGTGTTGGGTCCTTATTCTCTGGTTGCTTCTGGTCCATTTTCACGCTATGGTGTCATTTGTGTCACGTCTCTGCTTCCTGGGTGTTTTGGGGTGTTTTGCGCTGCGACAGGTGTGGTCGGGTTTTCATCCCCTTCATCAATCCTCTCGCCCTGCCACCTACTGCCAGTCTTGTAAAGCTGTCACCCGTCAGATCTCAGTTGCCTGTCCCAAGCTTAGTCCTTGTTCTCCCCTGGAACCTACTGTTTCCTGACCACTCTGATGGCCAGTCCTTTGTTGTTGACTCACACTCTACTAGGCCTAGTGGCCGCCCTCCGGATTCCCTTGTGACCCGACATCGGCCTCCGGACCGGCCCCCTGGGGATTTGTCATCCTTCGGGTTGCTACGCGGTGTGCCTCTTGGTACTCCTTTTTTCTTTTTTTTTGTCAGGTCCCGGCCTTTCGTCCCAGGTGCTGGACAGTGGATCATCATATTCTACTTGACAGGCTGGAAAATCATTTTGGGATTACTGGAGTGCCCTTGCATGGCTGATGTCATACTTGACCAGTCGTTCTCACTGTGTTTTGTACAGTAACACTACCTATAACCTTAGTGACATGAAATTTGGGGTTCCACAGGGGTCTGTCTTAGGCCCCCTGCTTTTCCTCCCTTTATATAGCACCTCTTGGGCACATATTGCGGCGTTTTGGGATTACCTTTCACTGCTATGCAGATGATACTCAGTTATACATGCCGATAACTGCTGGTAATCTCGTTCACATAAAATCCTTAGAAGATTGCCTTGCAGCAGTGAGAAGTTGGATGTCTAGAAACTTCCTACTTTTAACTCTGATACGCCTGAAATGATGGTTCTTGGTCCAGTGAGACATCGGCATCAATTTGACCAGTTAACACTCAGCCTAGGCTCGTGTGTCATACATCACACTGACAAAGTGAGGAACCTGGGGTAATTTCTGATCCTTCTTTGTCCTTTGGCCTCCACATTAGAAATATTACTAGGACTGCTTTCTTCCACCTGCGAAATATAATGAAGATTCATCCCATCCTGTCTATGGCTGATGCCGAGACCCTGGTTCATGCATTTATCTCTTCTAGATTGGACTACTGCAATATTCTATTTTCTGGTTTACCGCAGTCTAGCATTAGGGCTCTCCAATTGGTTCAAAATGCAGCAGCCAGACTTTTGACACGAAGCAGAAAGTTTGACCACACTACACCCATTTTGGCATCCCTTCACTGGCTTCCTGTCCCAGTGAGATCAGATTTTAAGGTTCTGCTACTAACCTATAAAATTATTCATGGACTAGCACCTCCCTACCTAGCTGACCTAATTAAACCTTACGTACCGGCCCAGGCTTTAAGTTCTTAGGGTGCAGGACTACTTTGTGTCCCTAAGGTGAATAAGTCGTCTGCGGGTCACAGAGCTTTTTCTTATCGTTCCCTTGTTCTGTGGAATGATCTCCCTGCGTGAATAAAACAGTCAGATTCTGTGGAGACTTTCAAGTCCAGACATAAGACGCACATATTTTCCCTCTCATATGGCTAGCATACTGGTACAGTTTTGTTTTACACTTTTTACTCTTTTAATTCATTTATTAGTAATTGTAGCGGGCCGCGGCCTCAACTTTACCTAAATTCTAGGTCTTTTAGTGAAGTTTAGGGCTAGTGGCTGGCGATCACCTTAGTATTTCTGTTTTTCTTGTTTAATGCTGGCAAATTATACAGTATTTTTTTTGTCTTTCTGATGCCTGATTCTGTTTTTTTTCTCTCTGTTTAAGGTGCAGCTCCATCCAGAGATGGGAGTTGTATTCGTGTTGGCGATCCTCCTGTCCTGTGTACCAATAGCATTTCTTGTATATTCGTCCATGAATTGTTCTGTAATTTATGTTTGTAGCATGGCCCAAGCAGAGGGTCACCCCTTTGAGTCTGGTCTGCTTGAGGTTTCTTCCTCAGGAGTTTTTCCTTACCACTGTTGCTCTGGGGGTTGGTAAGGTTAGACCTTACCTGTGTGAAGCACTTTGAGGCAACTCTGTTGTGATTTGGCGCTATATAAATGAAAATAAATTGAAATTGAAAATTGAAAGTGGTCATTCCTGCAAACAAAAATGTGTCAAAAGGTGTAAAAGGTGTCATATATGGAGTGTGTGCTGACATAAGAGGAAGAAATTAAGAAAAATATAAGAGGGGGGAAAAGCAACACATGTAAAGCGGTTTAAATCCAAGGAAGTTGGACCCAAAAATACCCTGGTGTTGATTACTTTTGATGGCAGTCTTCTTCCAGCTTGTGTCTTTATAGGATGTTTGTCTTTTCCAGTCAGGTCCTATCAGAGACCTCCTTTGCGGTGCTTCAAATGCCAGAGATGTGGCCATATGGCAGCTTCCTGTAGGGGGACCAGGTGTTGCGCTAAATGTGGTAAAGATCATGATATCCTAAACTGTGAGGAATTGGCTTCTAAGTGCTACAATTGTGGTGATCATATGCTTCCAATAGACTGGTCACTTTTTGAAAGCGAGACAGGTTCAGGGGGTCAGAGATCAGTGTAAAATCTCTTATGCAGAAGCATTAAAGATAGTTGAAAGATTGTTGGGAGAATGCGGAGGTGATCCAATGATGCCCAGGCATCAACTTCCTCGTGTTCTCTCTAGGCAAGAAATTGTAATTAACAAGAAGGCCCTTCTTGCATTTATGGTTGACGTGATCTATGGTGTTCGGGAAAAGAAGTCAGAAAAGATGTCTGAACCGGCAGTGAGGTTTCTAGGGGGGGAGGATTACTCCCCTCAGTCACTGCTTGAGTATATGAGGGCAAGTCAGGAGCCAGTAGGTCAGGGATCAAGCAATCAGCCTGAGAGAGAGGATGAGGAGGGAGAAGACATGGACGATAGTGCTCTCTTCGAAGATATCGATGTTTTGCATCCTCCAGTGGAACGCAAGGAGTCTTGTAGCTAACAGACAGGAATTTAAGAAATTAATTTGTGACTTTGAAGTTAAGCCTGATTTTTTTTTTTTTTTTTTGTGTGTGTTCAGGAAACATGGTTAAAGCCTCAACTGGATTTTGTTGTCCCACGATACACATGTCTGCACAAAGATAGGTCTGATCAATCAGGTGGTGGGTATAGCATCCCCGGTTGAAAAGATGGTCTCTCGAACTGATGGTTCGCAATCCTTTTATTGAACAGCCTTGTATTGTGAACACACCGTAAGAGCTACACAAATACACAACACACGATCATTAGTAACTCAAACAGTATGTTTTTATCTTATCCCTTTCCCTTATTTATTACCTATTTATCCTTAACAATCTCTACATTTGAGTGCAAATTACTATATATATAACCTTTTTAACATTGTCCTTTAGCCATTTGTCTGTTCCATGAAATAAAATAAAACATATTGTGATTGTCTGTGTGCTTTCATTACAAAAGCGAATCCATGAGGATAGCTTTTACCAAAGTGCACTAGCACCCTCTAGTGGGTGTTAACTAGTAAACATCACCCTGAGTAGCAAACAGCAAACTTCATGAAATACAGCAAACCTATATTTACAAAACAGAACTCTCATACCAACCTTGTTCCCTCATCAACCAGGTGCTACGGGACCGTTTTGCAACTTAGAATTGCACCTTAAAATTAGTTTTACCTGTGTTAATCATAGAGCACACTTTCTCTCCGCATTCGGAGTTTGCGCTGCTAAAGTTTTCAGCAGTTGTTGAGAAGCTTGAATCTTCGACTGGACTGGGTTGCTTGATGCGAGGACGTTTCGCTTCAAATCACAGACGCTTCCTCAGCTAAAATTCTTGCTCTGGTAGTCCGACTTATGTCTGACCCTTGTCGAGAAGAACAAACAGAAGCTACAAAAGCTGGAGTTTTAAACCTAACCAGACGCCTCCTACCGAGAGGCAGACTGCTATTGGCTAGTGATTAAACAATTGCTTTAATTAGCACCTATTGTGCTCTAGTTCGCACCTTCCTAATGACAGGGTAGCTGTCCCTCCTAACGATGGGACTGACACCTCTCCTGATGATGTGAATGACTCATTCCAGGTGGTTTCCATAGTAGAGAAGCTTGAATCTTCAACTGGACTGGGTTGCTTGATGCAAGGACGTTTCATTCAAATCGCAGAAGCTTCCTCAGCAGTTACAAACGATTTACGACACCTTGCCATTCTGGACCTTTTGAAATAAGAGCATTGGGCATACTGTTGTTGAAACAGAATAATAAAACGCTTCTGAACTAATTTGTGATAAGAAAACTGAAGCAAGGTCATTTATACTGCCTCACTGGGCGACGTAAGATAATATTCCCAGGAGAGGTTTTCGCATTTCTTGCATGATCCAACGGGCTTCTTGCATGATCACCCAAGTAGTGATACCTGCCACTTCATAAGATGCTAGGGTAAGATCAATACAACTCTGTGTTATTGGTAATGTTGTATCTAGTTATACAGCTTCATGATGAAGTGGTACAGAGGAGGGTTTTCTTTCACCAAAGCATTAAATCTAGGTTTGCATCTCAGATGTACCTTCTGGCAAATTGTAGCTGAACTTTCAGGTCTTCTTTTTACTAAAACCCTCCTCTGCTCCACTTCATCATGAAGCTGTATAGCTGGTGATACAAAATGCAAAACATACACGTTGCACAATTTCTCCAATCACAGCCACAGAAGCCTATAACTTCTTCTGGGTTGTCTGGGTGTCTTGGTGGGTTTCCTCACTGTTCTCCTTCTTGCACAGTCACTCAGTTTTTGAGAACTGTCTACTCCACACAGATTTACCATAGAGTGCCAAACTGTTTGTATTTCTTCATAACTGATGTAATTAAAGTTCAAGATATATTCAGTGACTTGGAAATGTTCATGTATCCATCCCCTGACTTGTCTGAAGAAAACTGGCAATTAAACTGATTATTTACAGGTATTATACCAAAGGGGCTTATTACATTTGCAACCCATCATCTTGGCTTTTATTTTTTTTAATTAATTTATATCAAGTTGTAGATTTACTTTCAGTTCAGGTCTAAGGAAGATCATTTTAGAAATTTTTATATTGAGAAGCCTGATTTACTTTATGTATTTGAAATGCCATAAACAACTTAAAATGTGTAAAATACCAAGGGGCTGAATACTTTTGTAAGCCTCTGTATGTAAACGCCACCATTGTTGGGTGAGTGGCTGAAGTTTCATCTCTTGAACACCAGCAGACCTGCCCCGAGTACACGCACCATTTTAAAGACAGAGCATTTCCAAAATGCCACAAAAAACCACCAAAAAATAAATAAAAGTACTTAATTTACTGATATTTGGGATCAGTCTGGGTCTGCAACCTTTACTGTCAAAAGAGCCATCTTTGTCAAATACGTTTGGCCTTTAAAATGCACAAAAAAGGTAACACAACTTAAAGTTTTTCTATATACAGTTCAACTATATATATTTTAATTGTTTTTGTTTTGTTTTTACAACCTCAAATCAGAAAAGTTTGGATGATATGAAAAATGTGGTGGACCCACAATGATCCTGACATTTACTTTGACTTCTATTTACTCCAGACTGTATGAAACAAACATATTTCATGTTTTTTTGTGTGGTCAGCTTTATTTGATTTGGTAATATACATCCATTTCTACATCTGAAGCCTGCAGCTTCTTCCAAGAAAAAAAAGGTTGGGACAGGGCAGTTTATTCGAATGTACGTAAAAATTTATTATTTTTACAGCCAGTTTTCTTGAGAAAAGTCAGGGGATGAAAACATGAACATTTCCAAATCAGTGAATATTTCTTTGACTTCATTTACATCAATCATTCATAAATGCAAACAGTGTGGTACTTTATGGTAAATCTGTGTCAGGTAGGCAGTTGTCAAAAAGTAAATGTCCATGCTGGACGGAGACAAGTGAGGGAAGCCACCAAGACACAACTCTGGAAGAACCTTTGGCTTCTGTGAGTGGAGAAACTGGGAAGAGTGCTCACTTTGAAATAAATAAAGCATATAGCTGCAGCTTAATAATTTTGAAAAATCACAAAAATCAGCAGCTTGTATTTTAATTCTGACACCAGTTCATTTTAGTGTGATGAAGTCATCCTTTTTGTTCTCCTCCTCAGTCACATTTTGTGCTTGAACACGACATTAAGCTCAAGACTGAAAATAGATATCTTTGGGAAATAACAGCTGTTAAAGTTCAGAGTTCTCAGCTGCTTTATGTGATCTGTGCCTCTGAACATCACTGCACAGCTTCTCCGCATCAGGCTTCTCCCCCCAACGTATGCATGCTTTTTGTTCAGTTCATATTCACATTTTCACATTACATTCACATTAGAAGGAGAGAGCATATCTCACCCATATTGGCCTCTCTTCATTGGCTTCCTGTTAATTCTAGAATAGAATTTAAAATTCTTCTTCTTACTTATAAGGTTTTGAATAATCAGGTCCCATCTTATCTTAGGGACCTCATAGTACCATATCACCCCAATAGAGCGCTTCGCTCTCAGACTGCAGGCTTACTTGTAGTTCCTAGGGTTTGTAAGAGTAGAATGGGAGGCAGAGCCTTCAGCTTTCAGGCTCCTCTCCTGTGGAACCAGCTCCCAATTCAGATCAGGGAGACAGACACCCTCTCTACTTTTAAGATTAGGCTTAAAACTTTCCTTTTTGCTAAAGCTTATAGTTAGGGCTGGATCAGGTGACCCTGAACCATCCCTTAGTTATGCTGCTATAGACGTAGACTGCTGGGGGGTTCCCATGATGCACTGTTTCTTTCTCTTTTTGCTCTGTATGCACCACTCTGCATTTAATCATTAGTGATCGATCTCTGCTCCCCTCCACAGCATGTCTTTTTCCTGGTTCTCTCCCTCAGCCCCAACCAGTCCCAGCAGAAGACTGCCCCTCCCTGAGCCTGGTTCTGCTGGAGGTTTCTTCCTGTTAAAAGGGAGTTTTTCCTTCCCACTGTAGCCAAGTGCTTGCTCACAGGGGGTCGTTTTGACCGTTGGGGTTTTACATAATTATTGTATGGCCTTGCCTTACAATATAAAGCGCCTTGGGGCAACTGTTTGTTGTGATTTGGCACTATATAAAAAAATTGATTGATTGATTGATTTTAAAGGATTTTTTTAATATACGAGGTCTGTCCATAAAGTATCGTACCTTTTTATTTTTTTCAAAAACTATATGGATTTGAATCACGTGTGATTACATCAGACAAGGTGGAACCTTCGTGCGCATGCCTGAGTTTTTCCACACCTGTCGGTTCCGTCATTCGCCTGTGAGCACGCCTTGTGGGAGGAGTGATCCAACCTCCTCGGCTGATTTTCATTCTCATCAAACAGCTCAGCTACTGCCGCTTTGTTCCATGAAATTTTTTTCAGAAACTCTGCCAGACATCCAGCTGGAAACCATTTCGAAGATTCGGTTGGCTTTCGGTGAAAATTTTAAGGGCTTGGCAGAGATTAAGGACTGTTACTACAGCTTTAAGGACGTCCCACAATGGTGCATGGCGCGCCGCGCTCCGAGCCGCGATCGACAGGCAGAAACCACCAGATCATTTCTAAATCAATCAATCAATCAATCAATTTTTTTATATAGCGCCAAATCACAACAAACAGTTGCCCCAAGGCGCTTTATATTGTAAGGCAAAAGCCATACAATAATTACAGAAAAACCCCAACGGTCAAAACGACCCCCTGTGAGCAAGCACTTGGCTACAGTGGGAAGGAAAAACTCCCTTTTAACAGGAAGAAACCTCCAGCAGAACCAGGCTCAGGGAGGGGCAGTCTTCTGCTGGGACTGGTTGGGGCTGAGGGAGAGAACCAGGAAAAAGACATGCTGTGGAGGGGAGCAGAGATCGATCACTAATGATTAAATGCAGAGTGGTGCATACAGAGCAAAAAGAGAAAGAAACAGTGCATCATGGGAACCCCCCAGCAGTCTACGTCTATAGCAGCGTAACTAAGGGATGGTTCAGGGTCACCTGATCCAGCCCTAACTATAAGCTTTAGCAAAAAGGAAAGTTTTAAAACTTTCCTTTTCTAATCTTAATCTGGGCCTAATCTTAAAAGTAGAGAGGGTGTCTGTCTCCCTGATCTGAATTGGGAGCTGGTTCCACAGGAGAGGAGCCTGAAAGCTGAAGGCTCTGCCTCCCATTCTACTCTTACAAACCCTAGGAACTACAAGTAAGCCTGCAGTCTGAGAGCGAAGCGCTCTATTGGGGTGATATGGTACTACAAGGTCCCTAAGATAAGATGGGACATGATTATTCAAAACCTTATAAGTAAGAAGAAGAATTTTAAATTCTATTCTAGAATTAACAGGAAGCCAATGAAGAGAGGCCAATATGGGTGAGATATGCTCTCTCCTTCTAGTCCCCGTCAGTACTCTAGCTGCAGCATTTTGAATTAACTGAAGGCTTTTTAGGGAACTTTTAGGACAACCTGATAATAATGAATTACAATAGTCCAGCCTAGAGGAAATAAATGCATGAATTAGTTTTTCAGCATCACTCTGAGACAAGACCTTTCTGATTTTAGAGATATTGCGTAAATGCAAAAAAGCAGTCCTACATATTTGTTTAATATGCGCTTTGAATGACATATCCTGATCAAAAATGACTCCAAGATTTCTCACAGTATTACTAGAGGTCAGGGTAATGCCATCCAGAGTAAGGATCTGGTTAGACACCATGTTTCTAAGATTTGTGGGGCCAAGTAAATGGATGGCTGTGTGGATCCGGGACCGTCGTGTGCAATTTCTCTGGTTATCACAAGAGCTGGACATCAGCCATTTTCTGTCAGATTTCACTTTTAACAAGAGATTTTGTCATGGAAAGCCGCGCGGAGGCTTCGCGCATCAAGACGGCAAGCGAGACAAAGAACACCTCCGTTTCAGTGTGTCAGAGGACAAGTTGGGACATGCCCAGCTCTCCACAATTTCTCTTATAACTCACTCGACTGGTAAGCACTGAAAGCCGAGATAGGCATGTCCCAACTTGTCCTCTGACACGCTGAAACAGAGGCGTTCTTTGTCTCGCTCAAACAGTGAATCGGTCCTGACGCGCGAAGCCTCCGCGTGGCTTTCCATGACAAAATCTATTGTTAAAAGTGAAATCTGCTGTAAAATGGCTGATGTCCAGCTCTTGTGATAACCAGAGAAATTGCACATGACGGTCCTGGATCCACAGAGCCATCCATTTAGAAATGATCTGGTGGTTTGTGCCTCTCGATGGCGGCACGGAGCGCGGCGCGCTGAGCGCCATTGTGGCCCATCCTTAAAGCTGTAGAACAGTTCTTATTCTCTGTGAAGCCCATAAAATTTTCAACGAAAGCCAGATACATTTTTCGAATGGTTTTCAGCTGCTTGTTTCTAACAGTTTCTGAAAAAATTCTGATGGAAAAAAAGCCCAAATCATTCCGCCATTTCCTGACAATGAAAATCCGACAAGAGGGGTGGACCAGTGCTCACTCAAAGCCTGCCCACAGGCGAATGACGCAACCGACAGGGCAGCTGTCCCTCCTAATGATGGGACGGAAGCCTCCCCTGATGGCTCCCTTGACTACTCTCCTGATGATGTGAATGACTCATTACCATGAACAAAAGACTGAAACTGCTTAGACCTGAGTACCCCATTGTAAACAGGGGACAAAGCGTGTCTGAGACCCCTTCCCCGGTTAACGCTGGGTTTCAACTGTTTTACAAAGAATGCTTCCTTGACACCTCTCTCAAACCATTTTTTCTCTCTGGCTAAGATTTTAACTTCCTTGTCCTCAAACGTGTGGTTAGTGTCTTTCAGGTGGAGATGAACTGCAGACTGAGGTCCACTGGCGACCTCTCTGCGGTGCTGGTATAGCCTTTTGTGTAAAGGTTGCTTAGTCTCACCTATGTAGTGTTCATTACAGTTTTCCTGACATCTGATAGAATACACTACATTGCTCTGTTTGTAACTAGGGATCCTGTCCTTAGGGTGAACTAATTTCTGTCTCAAGGTGTTAACTGGTTTAAAGTAAACTGGGATTTTATGCTGTCTGAAGATCCTCTGTAGTTTTTCCCCTACTCCTGCTAAATAAGGGAGAGACACTCCTCTTCTTCTTGTCTCCGTCTCCTGTCTGTCTGGTCTCTTTGTTTTCTGGGACTTCTGCACTTTGTCCAGGGACCATCGTGGGTACCCACATACTGTGAGGGCTTTCCAGACAAGTTGTTGTTCTTTAGCCCTTCCCTCTGCAGTTGTGGGCACCTGTAGGGCTCTGTGTTGAAGAGTCCTGATCACCCCAAGCTTGTGTTCAAGGGGGTGGTTTGAGCCAAAGAGCAGATACTGGTCAGTGTGAGTGGGTTTTCTGTAAACCCGTCTGGAGCTGCCTGCCCAATTGTAACATCACAGACAGAGACATGACTGGTTTTCAAACCATTTAAGTATGAGTGAGGTTCTGTGGACTGCTTCCACTCATAACTGTCATCAGTCTCAGTTTCAGAACAGTCTGAACTCCTGCCATCAGTATCTGGTTGTAAGTGTCTGTATGGATCTGAGTAACTAGCTGGCTGTGGTCCTCCACAATCCTCTACATCAGCTTCTATTTTCACGGTGATGTGTTCAGTTGTGCTGCTTGCTACAGGTTCTGCCTCTGTGTGGTCATCACTTTGGCGTTGACAAAATTGTGATGAATGTGGCTTTTCCTCGTCATTTTCATTCTTCACCAGGACAACAGTGAAAGGGAGCTTGGTGAAATCAGCCATCTCCAGCTGGTGTAGCTGCTCTTCCTCCTGACCTCTCCATAGTTTCGCTCCTTTTTCTTTAATGTATGGCGGCTTTGGGCCCTCCTGTTCCAGACTCAGATTCCACTCCGGTTTTTCAGGGAGAATATCTTCTTGACTCACTGACAGCTCTTGCATATCTGCAAGGAAGTAATTAAACCATTATTAAAATTATGAGCAGCATTTATTTAAATAAGCATAAAGCAGCTAAATGGTGAGCGTGAACTGAATACAGATCATCAATGTATTGATGACACTGATGCTGTTAAAAATAGGGGTATGAGTGTTCAATGTGACAAATTCTTGAGCTGGACAGACAAAACATTTTCACATGACATCACATCAGATATATTGTACCAGTACAATCATCTTTCAGTGCCTTTGCCTTTCTTAGCTAATTATAGGCCAATCTCCAACCTTCCTTTTCTCTCAAAAATTCTTGAAAGGGTAGTTGTAAAACAGCTAACTGATCATCTGCAGAGGAATGGTCTATTTGAAGAGTTTCAGTCAGGTTTTAGAATTCATCATAGTACAGAAACAGCATTAGTGAAGGTTACAAATGATCTTCTTATGGCCTCAGACAGTGGACTCATCTCTGTGCTTGTTCTGTTAGACCTCAGTGCTGCTTTTCATACTGTTGACCATAAAATTTTATTACAGAGATTAGAGCATGCCATAGGTATTAAAGGCACTGCGCTGCGGTGGTTTGAATCATATTTATCTAATAGATTACAATTTGTTCATGTAAATGGGGAATCTTCTTCACAGACTAAGGTTACTTATGGAGTTCCACAAGGTTCTGTGCTAGGACCAATTTTATTCACTTTATACATGCTTCCCTTAGGCAGTATTATTAGACGGCATTGCTTAAATTTTCATTGTTACGCAGATGATACCCAGCTTTATCTATCCATGAAGCCAGAGGACACACACCAATTAGCTAAACTGCAGGATTGTCTTACAGACATAAAGACATGGATGACCTCTAAGTTCCTGCTTTTAAACTCAGATAAAACTGAAGTTATTGTACTTGGCCCCACAAATCTTAGAAACATGGTGTCTAACCAGATCCTTACTCTGGATGGCATTACCCTGACCTCTAGTAATACTGTGAGAAATCTTGGAGTCATTTTTGATCAGGATATGTCATTCAATGCGCATATTAAACAAATATGTAGGACTGCTTTTTTGCATTTGCGCAATATCTCTAAAATTAGAAAGGTCTTGTCTCAGAGTGATGCTGAAAAACTAATTCATGCATTTATTTCCTCTAGGCTGGACTATTGTAATTCATTATTATCAGGTTGTCCTAAAAGTTCCCTGAAAAGCCTTCAGTTAATTCAAAATGCTGCAGCTCGAGTACTGACGGGGACTAGAAGGAGAGAGCATATCTCACCCATATTGGCCTCTCTTCATTGGCTTCCTGTTAATTCTAGAATAGAATTTAAAATTCTTCTTCTTACTTATAAGGTTTTGAATAATCAGGTCCCATCTTATCTTAGGGACCTCATAGTACCATATCACCCCAATAGAGCGCTTCGCTCTCAGACTGAAGGCTTACTTGTAGTTCCTAGGGTTTGTAAGAGTAGAATGGGAGGCAGAGCCTTCAGCTTTCAGGCTCCTCTCCTGTGGAACCAACTCCCAATTCAGATCAGGGAGACAGACACCCTCTCTACTTTTAAGATTAGGCTTAAAACTTTCCTTTTTGCTAAAGCTTATAGTTAGGGCTGGATCAGGTGACCCTGAACCATCCCTTAGTTATGCTGCTATAGACTTAGACTGCTGGGGGTTTCCCATGATGCACTGAGTGTTTCTTTCTCTTTTTGCTCTGTATGCACTACTCTGCATTTAATCATTAGTGACTGATCTCTGCTCCCCTCCACAGCATGTCTTTTTCCTGGTTCTCTCCCTCAGCCCCAACCAGTCCCAGCAGAAGACTGCCCCTCCCTGAGCCTGGTTCTGCTGGAGGTTTCTTCCTGTTAAAAGGGAGTTTTTCCTTCCTACTGTCGCCAAGTGCTTGCTCACAGGGGGTCGTTTTGACCGTTGGGGTTTTTCCATAATTATTGTATGGCCTTGCCTTACAATATAAAGCGCCTTGGGGGCAACTGTTTGTTGTGATTTGGCAAATGGAACCAATGGCAAATCAAAGACATATCTTCACTAGAATCAGTACAGAGAAGATGCTTCAAATATTGTAACTTGAACTGGTATCACTTCGAGAACATAGAAGGAAACAGGATCTATAAGACAAATATTAGGAAAAGCTTTTGTTCTGAGTAATAAATGACTGGAATAGCCTGATTGATGACGTAGTATCACTGCCCCGACTCTGCCTTCAAAGAGCATCTGAGATCAATACAATCCTGGCGAGAGGGAAACTCAACCAAATATACCAAGTAAGTGAGTATAAACTTTTATTTTTTTTTTTAAAGAAAGAGAAAAGGCCGCTGCGCTGCACTTACACCAGACAAGGCCCTTCAAAATCTCGCTTTAACACAAACACCATCATCACAGCTGAGAACAGGCGAGCTGTCTGCGCATGCGCAAACTGACTACCACTACCGCTTCTTCTTCTTCTTCTTCTTCTTCTTCTTCTTCTTCTTCTTCTTCTTCTTCTTCTTCTTCTTCTTCTTCTTCTTCTTCGTGTTTAATGGCGGTTGGCAACCAGCTTTTATGGAGCATTACCGCCGCCAACTGGACTGAAGTGTTGGTCAGGAGTCTTTACCCTGTTTCTTTTCTTTTCTTTTTTTTAAACAATTTTTTTGACATATCAAACAACAAACATGGCTACATTTTAATAAACCTCGGCAACAGTGAAACACCACAAGGGAACACCCAGAGCCACACAGTTAAAAGGGAAAAAAAAAACCATTAAAACTTAAATATAATAATAATAATAATAATAACGCAGTCGTTATTACATCAGCTGGTTGTCAGGGTCTCTGCCAGCGGAGGAACCATTTTTATGTTTATTTTTCGCCGCTATTCCCAAAGATTTTAGCCCAAATGTTAAGTGCTTTTTCACTGCTACGCAGGAAAAACAGCAAACGTCCCCACTACCGTGTGTGTGTGTGTGCGTGTGTGTGTGCGCGCGCGCTGTTGTGCCTGTGATTGTTGCGTTTATGTCTTTATTAACCAATTACTGTTATTTTTTGAGTCAATGAATATTTTTTGTGACAAAAGATTAATTTTGAATGTTTTTACTTTTCTTTCAGAGAAAACTGTACTAAATCACATAACTGTGATGTTACAGACATAAGATGTTTTTGTAATATTTCTGAATTTTTCTCCCTGAAGCTCTGAATGTTTCAGAAATGCAATTTCGTATGTTGGCCACAAGAGAGCGCTGTTGTTTGAAATTTATTGGTTCGACTGTATGGAAGCATCGGTGACATGAACACTCATGACCCATTGGTGGCGCTCACGGTCACGGTTTGCCAACCGCCATCATACGCAATGGAGAAGAAGAATAGGAGGAGGCGGAAGTGACGTGACCGATATGTCTCTGCGCAGTCGAAGAAAAATCGAGTTTTGTCAAAATATATTTATCCTTGCTCGTGTTAGAAAACGATGTATCGCTGAATATTGTGCCTCTGTTCATTTTTTTTCCCAAAGGATTGCCATATTTCAGCACAACGGACGAACAGTGCAGACATCAAGGTCTGATTTTGAAGGGCCTCATGATGTAAGTACAGCCGAGCTGCTACTTTGAGGCCGGAGCACACAGATAAAAGAATTTAGAAGTGAAAAACAGAAGTGGAAAGAAGCGAAACAGTGCCTGACGTGTTTGTAAAGAGAGAGAAAGTTAAAAAAAAGGCGAATCTGCCAGTAGTGAAAGTGGCTATCCGTACATTGACGTCTTAATAATAATTTATTAATTCATTTACCGAGTTCTGTCCGTAGTCGGGGGTGCCGAAAAAAAGGGGAGAATGAGAAGGATCCTAGGGGGCCCAGAGAGGCCCCCTAATACAGTTATAATACTGACAAAATAATATGGGGGTGGCCCACTAAGATTTCTTTTCATGGGGTCCAAAATACCTGGCAGTGTCTCTGTTCGTAGTATTCATAGTCGTAGAGTTTTGAATTCCAGTCATGATTGATATTTTTTTTCTTACTTCAAATATGAAGTGGTTGCAGTAAAATTAGAAAGATAGATGATTACAAATATTTTGTAACCACAGAAAATGATCAAGATCCTCATTTTAAAAGGTAATTTTGTCACATACTCGCTCAGATTGCGAATATACCAATCTGGTACTGGGGTAATCTCAGTACGTGACACTGTCATAATCACAGAACCGCCACTACTGAGAGTAATTTGAGACTGAGTTACTACAGATTAATAAATGTGTTTCTAAGAGCTACTTTCTTCTTTATGCAGGTAGCTCAGTGGGATATGTGATGTGGACTTGAGTTCGATTCCTTCTGACGCTCTGTGTCCTTGGAAAAGGCACTTCATTTTAATGGTTGTGGTCCACCCAGCTGTAAATGGGCAAGTATACCCTAACCATCTCATACTACACTGGTATTTTCTGTGTAAACTCAGATGCACACTGATCTTATCCAAGAACAGCCATTCAAGGCAAATGCGGGATAGGTACACTTTCACTTTTAGGTTCATACTTCAGCAGAAACAGGTTAATTAACCAGTTCCATTTATTCTTGAAAAGATTCTGAATGGAATAATCTGGTCGCTCCTTTGTATTACTACAAGTATCATTATTATTGCCTATCCTTGCACACGCTGTTTGATGCACATTTTCCTCCACTCGCCCCATCTTGTGTGTCTTTTTTTAAGAGCTGAAGTAACATATGAATTTCTCCACTGTGAGATCAATAAAGTCTTATCTTTCAACTGGCTGGTTTGCTGTTTTCCCCTTTTGCCTCAGAAACACAGACAGCAGACTGAGGGGTGTGGCCACTCCTCCTGTCATGAGGTTCTGGCCATGCCTCCTGCACAGATCACAAACCTAGAGTGACACACAGTTTGTTGTAATAAGATGAAATATCAGTGACTTACGAATACAAATAAGCATGTCATGCCATGCAGTCTGCGTGCAGTTCTATGCACAGAACCATCGTGTGTGTACCGTACAGTTCAATACAAATACATGTTTTGTGACATCCCTAGCATCCATCATGATGATGCGGGCCTCATGACCCTTTTCCAATGCATGATGCCTGTTTAGGTTTTTTAGTGTTCCGTTAGCCAAACCTTGTATAAGCCTGGTAATACCTGGTCCTATTTTTGGCATCAACTCCGTTGTTCCAAGTGAGCTGAGATGAAAACGAGCTGATGTTAAAATACTGCAGAAAACTGATTGGTCATAGAGAATTGGCAAAACCACTGTGTCATTATTTTGTGAGATGGGGAACAAAGACGTCCTGAACAAGCTCTCCATTTATAAAATATTGTTAGGGAAGCAGGGCTGTCTGTACTGTACAATAATGCATACCTTCAATGTCCTCCATTGATTGAGTGTGGCATGCTTCTTCTTTTGTGTGTTGCATTGAAGATAATGTCACAGCAGTTTCATGACTAGTTATTGGTACTACAGTTGCCAGTGGAAAAGGAATCACCTCGTACCAAAACAAGTCCAGTTGCGCTGGTTCCATTAGGTGGAAAAGTGCTATTAGTTGACCAGGCTAACTAAATAAATTGGTTCTGATGATTTTAATGTACAATATAATGTATTTAATAAGTTTTTAATTTGAAAATGTTTCATACTGACAACATTTCAGTTTCATTGTAGCTCCTGGAAGAAACTGAAGTAGAGTATGGTCAGAATCTGCTCACTGAATCTGTTGCAGATCCTGACAGTGCAGCTGGTGACTGTTTGACTGGAATGACAACGGAACCTCCACAGGTATCTTTCCTGTATGGTCTCTTATCACCTTGTCTACAATCAGGTGTACCAGATAGTAAAAAAGGAAAAAGTGTGTGCCAGCATTTTTCAAAATGATCCCAAACAGTTTGATGTTATGTTTTGTCAAACCAGTTTTATGAAATTTTATGTATCTTCAGGTGAAATCTGCATACATTGTGTTGGTGCAGAAAAATGTATCTTTTTCAGATAACTGTGCATTTTCCAGAAATAATGTTAATAATTTCCTTTAAACATTGACAAATGATGCCAGCATAAATATTATTTCAGAAGTACTCCAGTGAGCAGAGTCTTCATGTTTGTAATATGTGACTGTACAGGAGACGTCATCTTTGCAACCAACTTCACCTTCTTCTCTTTAATAATAACTTTTCTATTTCATCATGATATAACTCCATTGATCAAATGTTTAACTTCTTTATGGTTATTTGGATATTTATCAATGGGAAAGAATGTTTGGAAGCTATGATTTTCAGATTTACAACTTTGATGCCTTCTGAGTTTTACAGAAGCAGGGCTGGTAAAACAAAAATCAGATTTTTTTCTTCTTAAATCATGATTTTTGATTTAAATAGACTTAATTTAAATACTTTTTTCATTTTCATTGATTTCACTCTTCTGAATGAGACTATTACAAACAATATCATTAGTTATAATCTTTATTGACATGTTGCAACATAAAGGTGCATATACATGTACAAGTACCGATTTCATATTTTGGTGATGTTTTAAGTACCAATTTCTTAAAAAAAAATCAGTTTTTAATCAGATTTTTTTTTTAACAGAGATTGAAATCATACCAGCCCTGTGTAGAAATATTTAGGGGCCTGTCCCAGCAGTCTTAGGGTGAAAGGCAGGGTACACTCTGGATAGGATGCCAGTCTAATAAAACAGGAGTTGGTGAGCACATGAATTTTAAACTTTATGGACAAAAACAATAGCAGCAACATCTACCTCAAGGTCAAAATACCCTGGTTGGAGATATTTTTTAGAAACAAAATATATATTAGTGGTTTTTATGTTAATAGAAAAAACATGGATGTTTGAAGTAGGTTTATGTGATTGTGTGATTATATTACTGAACATTTTAATAATGGTTAAATATAATGGCCTAATGGTTAAAAGGCTTACCTCACTCCAGTCAGTTATCTTTTAAAAGATTATATAACAGATTAGAAATAATGACTCCCAAGTCTTTAACTTGTGCAGGCCCTGAGAGTGCTGAGGAAGGTAAAATAAGCGAGAGTGCGTCAGAAAAACAAAGACACATCATGAGCCATTTTTATCTGTGATCAATATGGGGCTGTTCCATAGAGAGCAGTTCCTTCTCATTTCATCCAGAGGAGCATATTGGGGCACGTTTTGAAGCATCTTATTTAAATCTTGATCAACCTTTGTTGATCTTGAACAAACTTGGTATACATAGTACAGGGTGACCCCGCCCCAAAAAACAGAGCCCAGAAAAATTTGAATAAATCCTACAAAGGTCCAGCAAAGGTTCAGTTTGCTTGACCTTTGTAGGATTTTTTTTTAAATTTATTATTAGATTTATTATAAAACTTCAGTCTGTGTAGGGTCATTCCCCAAAGTTTCAGTTATCTCGGTAGTATTACATTAAGTCATGTTCATGCCAAACTATGCTCCAAGTGGTATGATTTGTTGGTGGAATAGGCCTCCAGGCAAAATGTCTTTTCCTTGGTTGACCAAGACATGTTGGGGAATATGATACAATGGGATATTGTTTCCATCACCTTCCCCAACATGTCTTGGCCAGGCTCCAAAAATACTTCTATAAAACTCAGAATGTATCGTTTACGGACACCACAGATTATTTGGGACAATTTGGGTGCATTTCTTGAAGTTGTAAATCTAAAAATCATAGCTTCCAAACATTCTTTCCCATCAGTATATCATTGATAAATAGCCAAATAACCATAAAGTAGTTAAAACCTTTATAGGATTTATTAACATTTTTATGGGTTCTGTTTTTTAGGTCACCCTGTAGTTACGGCCATCATTGGCACATTTAACCGGGGTACAATTTTCATATGGTTCAAAAATTTCTTCCCAATTTGCAAAATCATCGCTAATGCATGCTAACATCCGGGTGTTCGTAGTTTTAACAGCTTCAGTCATGTTCGAGTGTCTTTAAATGGGGTATTCTTAGTGAGTACAGCTTGAAACGTGTTTGATTGTGCACCATCTGGGTTAAACATTTGAAGCAAAAGCAGTATTTGTTGCAGTTCTGGCTCAGGGCACAGCAAGGTGCAGCTCCTTAATTTTGTTTTTGGGTGGGTTGCCAGGTCTGCACTTTATAAGCCAGCCAGTTGCCAAATCTGTGCTGTATAAACCAGCCTGCTAGGAGGCAAGTTGGAGTAAGCTGTTTCTTCCCCTTTCTGCACTTTTTTGGATTGTGGGTGATAGTAATAGTACGGTGCCCCGTGGAATAGGGGTGTTATGTAACATTCGGAACAGATTATTAGTTGCGTGAAGGTCACTCACCTGCATCCAAAGGTTTATGCTTTTCACTTCAAAGGTCTGTTGAATATCTTTTCATCTTGCAGTGTAAGATACTGTAAACATGCTGTCTCTCTTTGGAATCAAAAGCAAAGTTTGCGATTTATTTTTGATGTCAGGCATGTGAGGTTTTTTTATTGTTATGTATCTTATAAATTCCTCGGTGGTGTGCTCCCACTTTGTTGATTTATCATCGTGTTTTCTCTGCCAAGATATATTCTTTAGATGTTGTTGTTGTTGTTGTTACTCATTATTGCATTGACTTTATGAGTAATGTTATTATTATTTCTTTTATTTCTGCTGTTTCCAGGTGGGGCAGTTAGTCAACTGTCAAACAAAGTTTCAGAGACACAAATATAGGATCCAGGCCAACACTGAAATCAAAAACTTGGCTAGCACCACAGGTAAGTGACAAAGCAGTTGCTTTATTACATTTATTTATTGTCTTGTATTACACCACAGTGCCCAGAGCACACACTCTGTATACTTAAAATGGATCACAAATGATAAGAATTTGGTTCAGCTCTTGATTTTTATCATACCACCTTTATTTATAAAGCACCTTAAAACAGCCAGAGCTGACACAAGGTGCTATACACTACAAACATAATACAAATTAAAACACAATATCCATAAAAAAGAACCACATAACAAAACTAAAATGCAGTTAAGTTATCAAACTATGCCTCGTTGATATCGACAGCCAAGGAAAAAAGATGAGTTTTAAACTAACTTTAAAAATAACCAATGAAGGTGCCTCCCTAACACCCAGAGGCAAGAAGCTCTTCCACAGTTTTGGAGCAATAATAGAAAAAGCCCTGTCCCCCCCCCGAGCTTTCTTTTTGACTTTGGCACTTGCAGGAGCAGCTGGTCAGCCGACCTGAGAGACCGACTAGGTATATAAGGCTGAAGAGATCTTAGCCAGAGATCAGATCACTGTTCTGGTCTGCAGCAAAGACAAGAGGCAAATTCCACTTTCCTTTCCATTTTTTAAAAACAACTTGAACAATGAAAGCAAAGACCTTTTGAACATGGTAATGAATAACAATAAGGCACCCTTCTGTTTTTGGCTGCTCCTCATAGGGATCATCATGGCAGATAAATCATTTCCATTTCACCTGTCCTCAGCATTTTCCTCTGTCACACCAAGCACCTGCATGTCTTCCCTAATCCATAAACCTTCTCTTTGGAACCCTGGCATTCACGCATCATCGGATCAGAGAATTTTGTTTCTCATGGCCTGAGAGTCCTTCAGGTGCCTTTTGGCAAACTCCAGGTGGGCTGACACATACCTTTTAGTAAGTAGTGGCTTCTGTCTGGCCACTCTACCATACAGGCCTAAATGGTGGATTGCTGCAAAGATGGTTGTCCTACTGGAAGGTTCTCCTCTCTCCACAGAACAATGCTGGAGTGCTGACAGAGTGACCATCGGGTTATTGGTCACCTCCCTGACAAAGGTCCATCTCCCCCAATCGCTCCGTTTAGACAGGGACCAGCTCTAGGAAGAGTCCTGGTGGATTGGAACTTCCTCCATTTACGGATGATGGACGCCACTGTGCTCATTGGGACTTTCAAAGCAGCAGAAATGTTTCTGTACCCTTCCTGTGTGCCTCGAGACAATCCTGTCTCAGAGGTCAACAGACAGTTCCTTTGACTACATGCTTGGTTTATCCCCTGACATGCACGGTCAACTGTGGGAGCTTATGTGGGACTACTTTAACAGGCATTTAGCACAAAAGTCTTTGTGCGCCCTGCCCACTGCTGTAGGGAAGCATCATTGGCCCAGCCGTGAGGTAGATGTCTTGAAAAGGAAATCAGGTTTGACTTAAGGTTTTGATTTATAAATCAAATTAATCTGGATAGAATAACTACATTAATGTCAACTCTCATTTGTACAAAGTGAAAATATAATGCATATCTTTTCTTTTTAAAATAATGCACTAATTCTGAAGTTTTGAACATTACACACAGATGCCCAAAGGGATTAAGGGTAAACTGAGCCTCTGCTCACACTGATTGGTTGACTCATTCATTCTATGTAAAAACCAACTTTGTGCTTGTATTTGCTAAAATAAATGTCACATTTGAGTTTCACCGTGCAGATTTGAAATTGGCTTATTTCATTCAATGTCAAATTTAGTCGCCGACTACATCAATTACTAATGATTTTCATTAGTCATCCCAACCCTAGTTTTTTAGTCTGATTTAATCACAGTAAAGTTTAACAGTGAATGTGCACTTGATTTTTCAAACATGTTTTAAGTCACTGTTTTAATGAATCTGTTTTTGGTTAATTACAGTCAGTTTATTCTAACTTTAAATGTTGTGTAGCAGCTTTGCGCGATGTTTTACTCTGTACACCATTTGACACATTTCTTGTTTTAAATTCAGCCTGTGAGATTAAAATTTGATTCAAAGCTTCGAACATTCCAGAGTGCTTCAGCTACAGTCTTTGCTTTGAAATATGCCATATCTGAACTTGACATCCCTTGTTAACAATCCATAACTCTGTATTGACCCTGATCAGAGTTCGTAATTCGGCCTTCAGAATGGGAGACAGAGCTGTCTACAGCACTGCCAGAGCTGACCTGAAGGGCATCAAACAGGCTAAAGACTACTACAAAAAGAAATAGAGGGATACCTGACAGACAGTAACGCATGTCAGAATGGGAGGGGCATCCAAGCCCTAACCAACTACAAAGGCCACCCCTCTCCAACATCCTCCAGTACTAGCAACACACTGGCAGAGGAGCTAAACAGCTTCTTTGCCTGGTTGGAGACCACCACCACATACCTACAGCCACTGCCACCCCCTGGTTCCAGCACCTCACAGTTCTCTCCAGGAGCATGAGGTGAGGAAAAACCTAACAGCAGTGAACCCCAGGAAAGCTGCTGGCCCTGACTGTATTCCTGGGGCAGTGATTAAAGCATGTGCAGACCAACTTGCAGTTATCCTCACCACACTCTTCGACCTCTCCCTAATACATGCCACCGTTACCACATGTCTGAAGGCCTCCACCATTGTCCCAATCCCCAAAAAAACCTGCCATAGACAGCCTGAATGATTACAGACCCACCGCCCTGATGTCTGTAATCATGAAGTGCCTGGAGCGGTCAGTTTCCCAGCACATCAGACTGCTTCCCTCGACTCTTACCAGTTTGCTTACAGGGCAAACCAGTCTACAGAGGACGTCATTGCCCTCAGTGTCTTTTTATCATGTTTTTAATCTTTTAACTCAGTTTGTTCTGTTTTTTCATGTAGTGTTGTGCGAAGCACCTTGAGGCGATCTTATCATGAGCTGGTGCTATATAAATTAATAAATTTGATTTTGATTTGAACATCAGGGTTATGATTAAGAAAGCTCAGCAGTGGCTACATTTCTACATATCCTCAGGAAGAACAACCTGGACACAAAGCTGCAGCTGGCCTATCACTCCTCGGTGGAGAGCGTACTGACATACTGTCTGGGTGTGTGATACACGGGCACCCCCCACCCCACCCCACCGTGGCTCCCTGGACAAATGAACAACCGAACATGCCTCCTCCTGCCTTTAGCACTGGCTTCTATGCCCTAAACACTGCCCTAAATATGCCCCAAGCAGTACCCTAAATGCTTACAGCCACTTTTTAAACTGCACTTTATTCATATGTTTATATTCACACGCACACACATGACAGACTGGCATCCTGTCCACGGTGTACCCCGCCTCACGCTCTGACTGCTGGGATAGCCCCCTGTGACTGTTAATTGGAGTAAGCTGTTGGAGATGAGTGAGTGATATATTTTTTGTGCTACTCCATGCAGTGTGTGTGTGTGTGTGTGTGTGTGTGTGTGTGTGTGTGTGTGTGTGTGTGTGTGTGTGTGTGTGTGTGTGTGTGTGTGTGTGTGTGTGTGTGTGTGAGGTCTGTTAGAAAAGTATCGGACCTTTTTATTTTTTTCAAAAACCATATGGATTTGAATCACGTGTGATTGCATCAGACAAGCTTGAACCTTCGTGCGCATGCGTGAGTTTTTCACGCCTGTCGGTTGCGTCATTCGCCTGTGAGCAGGCTTTGTGTGAGCACTGGTCCACCCTCTCGTCGTTTTTTTATTGCGAATAAATGTCTGAACGATTTGGAGCTTTGCTGCATCAATTTTTTTCCAGAAACTGTAAGAGACCTCCAGGTGGACACCGTTCGGAAAATTAATATGGCTTTGAGGGATGATTTTATGGGGATTATACAGATTAAGGAGTGTTACTGCCGCTTTAAGGATGGCCCACAACTGCTGAGAGCGCGGCGCGCTCCCAGCGCCGATCGACATGTTCAGACCCCGCTGAAACAACCAGATCATTTCCAACGTGAAGGCTTTGTTGATCCGGGACCTCGTCTGACTTTCACAAAAAGGCAGAAGGTGTGGATATCAGCACTTTTTCGGCACATTCCACTGTTACAGGAGTTTTTTTCATGGAAAGAAAAGCGGAGGGACGCGCCACGGAGCCGTTCATTACGCGGGACAAAACCACCTCGGTGTTGGTCTCACAGGACGGCTTTGAGATGGCTTTCAGATGGATTCCGGTTGCTTTTCAGTTGTGTGATTATCCGATTGTGATTGTGCATGAGCTGGACATGCCAGAACATGTCCTGGAAGGCTTCATCACGGCGTTGCTTTGCGCCATGCGGGGCCGCTCCTCTTTCCATGACAAAAACTCCTGTAACAGTGGAATGTGCTGTTCATTTATAAACTGGACGCTGTCTTGCAGGCCGGCCTAAGCCTTTATGGGGCCCTAAGCAGAATTTCCACTATCACGTTACACACAGGCTGCACTGTGTGTAATGTACCCACTATCATTAGATTGATTTGTAATTAGCTTACATCATACCAGTGTCATTCTGGCTATTGTTTTGAACCTTACGGGTTAGCAAACTTCCAAAAATGTTCTAATTGACTTATAAATGCAGAGTGGTGTATAAGAGTGGCATAATTACATTAACTATTTGAACGTAACATCAGCAGACAAGACACTGCATTTACAGTAAACAAGTTAACCAGTTTCATTAATTTTATTTTTAAAATATGGAACAGATGTGCAAGGGTGTGCAAAACACCCAATCTTCCAAGACAAAATGAAACCAAATGACATTCATGAGGTCTGCTTAATCCCCATAAAATCGTCCCTGAAAGCCATATTAATTTTCCAAACGGTGTCCACCTGGAGGTCTCTCACAGTTTCTGGAAAAAAATTGATGCAGCAAAGCTTCAAATCGTTCAGACATTTATTCGCAATAAAAAAATGACGAGAGGGGTGGACCACTGCTCACACAAAGCCTGCTCACAGGTGAATGACGCGACCGACAGGCGTGAAAAAACTCACGCATGCGCACGAAAGTTCAAGCTTGTCTGATGCAATCACACGTGATTCAAATCCATACGGTATATACGAGGTCTGTTCAAAAAGTATCGTACCTTTTTATTTTATTTATTTATTTATTTATTTATTGCTTTTGTCTGAGAACTTGCTGAGACTGCCGCTTTGCTCCATGAAATTTTTTTCAGAAACTGTTAGAGACAGGCAGTTGTAAACCATTCAATAGATTCAGTTGGATATTGGTGAAGATTCTGTCGGCGTCACGCGGATTATGGACTGTTAAAACCTTTTTAAAGACAGTCCACAGCGGCGGAGGGTGCGCGTTACGTTTTGGACAGACCTCGTGTGTGTGTGTGTGTGTGTGTGTGTGTGTGTGTGTGTGTGTGTGTGTGTATATATATATATATATATATATATATATATATATATATATATATATGTGTGTGTGTGTGTATATATATGTCTTGTCTCAGTGATGCTGAAAAATTAATTCATGCATTTATTTCCTCTAGGTTGGACTATTGTAATTCATTATTATTAGGTTGTCCTAAAAATTCCCTGAAAAGCCTTCAGTTCATTCAAAATGCTGCAGCTAGAGTACTGACAGGGACTAGAAGGAGAGAGCATATCTCACCCATATTCAATCAATCAATCAATCAATCAATTTTTTTTTATATATCGCCAAATCACAACAAACAGTTGCCCCAAGGCGCTTTATATTGTAAGGCAAGGCCATACAATAATTATGTAAAACCCCAACGGTCAAAACGACCCCCTGTGAGCAAGCACTTAGCTACAGTGGGAAGGAAAAACTCCCTTTTAACAGGAAGAAACCTCCAGCAGAACCAGGCTCAGGGAGGGGCAGTCTTCTGCTGGGACTGGTTGGGGCTGAGGGAGAGAACCAGGAAAAAGACATGCTGTGGAGGCCATATTGGCCTCTCTTCATTGGCTTCCTGTTAATTCTAGAATAGAATTTAAAATTCTTCTTCTTACTTATAAGGTTTTGAATAATCAGGTCCCATCTTATCTTAGGGACCTCATAGTACCATATCACCCCAATAGAGCGCTTCACTCTCAGACTGCAGGCTTACTTGCAGTTCCTAGGGTTTGTAAGAGTAGAATGGGAGGCAGAGCCTTCAGCTTTCAGGCTCCTCTCCTGTGGAACCAGCTCCCAATTCAGATCAGGGAGACAGACACCCTCTCTACTTTTAAGATTAAGCTTAAAACTTTCCTTTTTGCTAAAGCTTATAGTTAGGGCTGGATCGGGTGACCCTGAACCATCCCTTAGTTATGCTGCTATAGACTTAGACTGCTGTGTTTCTTTCTCTTTTTGCTCTGTATGCACCACTCTGCATTTAATCATTAGTGATTGATCTCTGCTCCCCTCCTCAGCATGTCTTTTTTCTGGTTCTCTCCCTCAGCCCCAACCAGTCCCAGCAGAAGACTGCCCCTCCCTGAGCCTGGTTCTGCTGGAGGTTTCTTCCTGTTAAAAGGGAGTTTTTCCTTCCCACTGTCGCCAAGTGCTTGCTCACAGGGGGTCGTTTTGACCGTTGGGGTTTTTCCGTAATTATTGTATGGCTTTTGCCTTACAATATAAAGCGCCTTGGGGCAACTGTTTGTTGTGATTTGGCGCTATATAAATAAAATTGATTTGATATATATATATATGCATATATGTGTGTATATAGTGAGGAAAATAAGTATTTGAACACCCTGTGATTTTGCAAGTTCTCCCACTTAGAAATCATGGAGGGGTCTGAAATGTTCATCTTAGGTGCATGTCCACTGTGAGAGACATAATCTAAAAAAAAAAATAAAATCCGGAAATCACAATGTATGATTTTTTTTTAATAATTTATTTGTATGTTACTGCTGCAAATAAGTATTTGAACACCTGTGAAAATCAATGTTAATGTTTGGTACAGTAGCCTTTGTTTGCAATTACAGAGGTCAAATGTTTCCTGTAGTTTTTCACCAGGTTTGCACACACTGCATCAGGGATTTTGGTCCACTCCTCCATACAGATCTTCTCCAAATCGTTCAGGTTTGGAGTTTCAGCTCTCTCCAAAGATTTTCTATTGAGTTCAGGTCTGGAGACTGGCCAGGCCACTCCAGGACCTTGAAATGCTTCTTACAGAGCCTCTCCTTAGTTGCCCTGGCTGTGTGTTTGGTGTCATTGTCATGCTGGAAGACCCAGCCATGACCCATCTTCAATGCTCTTACTGAGAGAAGGAGGTTGGTTGCAAAAATCTCGCAATACATGATCCATCCTCCCTTCAATACGGTGCAGTCGTCCTGTCCCCTTTGCAGAAGAGCACCCCTAGAGTATGATGTTTCCACCCTCATGCTTCACGGTTGGGATGGTTTTCTTGGGGTTGTTCTGATCCTCTAAACATGGTAAGTGGAGTTGATTCCAAAAAGCTCTATTTTGGTCTCATCTGACCACATGATCTTCTCCCATGCCTCCTCTGGATCATCCAGATGGTCACTGGTGAACTTCAAACGGGCCTGGACATGTGCTGGCTAGTGTTGGGCGAAATGAAGTGAGGCTCCGAAGGCTGTATCGAGCAAAAGGGGGCGTGTCAAATGAAGGCCCGCTTCGAGGCCTGTATCAAACCACGTGACTACAGCTAAACGAAGCCTCGTTTCCTGAAACCACGTGACTGCTTCGTTGAGCGAATCGATTCACTGAAAAGCGCTCAAAAATTGCAGGAAACGTTTGGTGCTTGCCCGGTCCAGTGCGTGGAGGAGAGTGATTGACAGGTTCAATGCCTGCAGCTGGGATGCAATTTTATGGATTGTTTTAAATTGTTGATTATGGACTTAGCATCCCCTCTCTCCCCAAAATAGTCTTTCATTGTTATAAATTATTATTTGAAACCACCCATTAAAAAAATGACATTAATATATGTCTCAAAACTAATATGTCTAGGGCCTTATTTGTTTAATTCTCTAAGTTAACGAACAATATTATTCTTGGTTTATTAATTTATTGTTTCAAGTATTTATTTGCACAATTTAAGGTCAAACATCAAATCCAGGGGGTCGTCAGAGTAAATCCATCCTGTCCATTTCTTTCTCAACTTGATGGCAGTACAGCAAACCAAGCGCTGTGTGAGGCCTCAAGACATGTATCGAAACGTTTGATGAGAAGCCTCGAGTCTTGAATGGGGCCTAATTTGCCCATCACTAGTGCTGTCTTGAGCAGTGGGACCTTGCTGCCCTGCAGGATTTTGAACCATGACAGCATCATGTGTTACTAAGGTAATCTTTGTGACTGTGGTCCCAGCTCTCTTCAGGTCATTGACCAGGTCCTCCTGTGTAGTCCTGAGCTTTCTCAGAATCATCCTTATCCCACAAAGTGAGATCTTGCATGGAATCCCAGACCGAGGGAGATTGAGAGTCATCTTGTGTTTCTTCCACTTTCTAATAAATAATCATAACAGTTGTCTTCTACCAAGCTGCTTGCCTGTTGTCCTGTAGTCCATCCCAGCCTTGTGCAGGTCTACAGTTTTGTCCCTGGTGTCCTTAGACAGCTCCTTGGTCTTGGCTATGGTGGACAGGTTGGAGTGTGATTGATTGTGTGAACATGTGTCTTTTATACAGGTAACAACTTCAAACAGGTGCAATTAATACAGGTAAAGAGTGCTGAATAAGAGGGCTTCTTAAAGAAAAATTAACAGGTCTGTGTGAGCCAGAATTCTTGCTGGTTGGCAGGTGTTAAAATTCTTATTTGCAGCAGTAACATACCAATAAATTATTAAAAAATCATACCTTGTGATTTCCGGATTTTTTTTTTTTTAGATTATGTCTCTCACAGTGGACAGGCACCTAAGATGAAAATTTCAGACCCCTCCATGATTTCTAAGTGGGAGAACTTGCAAAACCACAGGGTGTTCAAATACTTATTTTCCTCACTGTATATACACACAGTACATATTTCATATTTAAACAGTTTTTTGTTGTCTTGTTTTTCTTTTTATGGTGGACAGTAGCTCTATGCAAATAGCCCCAATTTTGTTGGCTTCCCACCCCACCCCTGTCCAATGACAATAAAGACTATGCTATTCTATCAGTTATATTCCAAATATAATCATGCATCCCTACTGTCTTCAAATGGTTTAAAATGCACTTGGACTGGATTTAACAAAGAATGTTAAATGTGAGGACAAAACCCCAGTATTGAGTTTTCTTTGCAAACCTCTTGTACATGTAAGGGCAGACATCAATTTTTTGTTAACATAAAACCATATATTTCTGGACACTGGGGTAAAGCTTGTTTCTCTGATTTTAATGTTTCAAGCGACTGCACCTGTACAACATACGTGGTTTGATGAGTGACGATGTGTTGTTTGTCCAGCTCAAGAAATTGAACACTCACATTCCTGATCTGTTCCGACGGTATAATAACAAACTGTATTCAGGTCACACTCTCCACTTTGCTGCTTCATCTTTATTTGAATAAATGTTATTCTTAATTTTAATAAAAGTTAAATTACTTCCTTGCAGGTATGCAAGAACTGTCAGTGAGGAAAGAAGATATTCTACCTGAACAGCAGGAGTGGAATCTGAGTCCGCCACAGGAAGACCCAAAGCTCCCAAACATTAAAGAAGAAGGACAGAAACTGTGGCCAAGTCAGGAGGAAGAGCAGCTACACCAGCTGGAGCAGGCTGATTTCACCAAGCTCCTTTTCACTGTTGTCCCAGTGAAGATTGAAAATGAGGATGAAAAACCGCATTCATCACAGCTTTGTCAAAGCCAAACTGATGACCACACAGAGGCAGAACCTGTAGCCAGCAACACAACTGAACACATTACACTCAGAATAAAAGCTGATGTAGAGGACTGTGGAGGATTACAACCAGCAAGTTACTCAAATCCATGTCATCATTTACAACCAGCTACTGATGGCAGGAGTTCAGGCTGTTCTGAAACTGAGACTGATGACAGTTATGAGTGGAAGCAGTCCAAGGAACCTCACTCAGACTTTAACTGTCTGAAAACTGGTCATGTCTCTGTCAGCGATGACCCATGTGCCATTGTTAAGAAACAGTTTAACTGCTCTGTATGCCAAAAAATATTTTGTCAGCCAAACATTTTCAGACAAAACAAGACCACACAAGCAAGTGAAAAACCAATAACTTGCCTTGAATGTGGAAGAAGGCAGAGACAAGTTGTCCATCTAAACACTCAGATGGGACGTCAGAGAGAAGAGAAACCTTTTGGGTGTTTGGAGTGTGGAAAAAGTTATACAGAAAAACGTAGCTTAAAAAGACACATGCGAATTCATACAGAAGAGAAACCATTTGTCTGTGCAGATTGTGGTAGAAGATTTACAGAAAAGGGAAGTCTAAACAGACATATGAGAATTCATACAGGAGAAAAACCTTTTGGCTGTACAGATTGTGGTAAAAGATTTAGAGAAAATCGTAATTTGAGCAATCACATGAAAATTCATACAGGAGAGAAACCATTTAGTTGTTCTAATTGTGGTGAAAAATTTAGAGAAAAGTGTATTCTGAAAACACACATGGCCATTCATACAGGAGAGAAACCATTTGGCTGTCTTGAGTGTGGTAAAACATTTACAGAAAGGCGTAATTTGAGAAGTCATATGAGAAGTCATACTCGAGATAAACCATTTGACTGTTCTGACTGTGGTAAAAGATTTAGACACAAAAGTAATCTAAAAACACACATGAGCATTCATACGGGACAGAAGCCATTTGGCTGCTCTTACTGTGGGAAAATATTTAGACAGAAGGGCAACCTTATTTCACACATGAATCTTCATACAGGAGAGAAACCCTTTGTCTGTTCATATTGTGGTAAAAGATTTGGACACAAGGGTAATCTGATTACACATATGAGCACTCATACAGGAGAGAGACCCTTTGGTTGTTCATATTGTGGTAAAAGATTTGGTAAAAGGAGCAACCTTAACATACACAAGATAATTCATACAGAGTAGACTGGCCACAGGGTGAGCTTAACAAGTCAGATACTAAAACTAGGAAGATGCTCACCCTGCATAAAATTACATACAGAAACCAATGCATGGATAGAATATATCTCCCCTGTCGAGAAGGCGGCTTAGGTCTTATGGAGATCAATCAGGCTTATAGAGCATCTATAATAAGTATTGGGCAGTACTTAAAGAGTTCTCAAGAAGAGGTTATGAAAAAGGTTATGCAACATCATATTAAGACTATGCCACAACAGACCTCTATTATTAAATTGGCAGAAAACTTTGGAGGAGATCTCTTGCAAGAGAGAGAAAGCAATGATCTGACACCTGCAACAACACTAGCAAGACAGGCCAGGGAAAAATACAGCAGAAGAGAACAAAAACATCAAATGAACAGATGGAAACAGCACAAAAGGGCTGGCCGATTCCAAGAAGAACTCGAAAAGGAATACATAGACAAAGAAGGATCTATGTGGTGGCTTACAAATGGAGAACTTGGTTTTGATGGAGAAAGAATTATAGTTGGAGTGCAAGATCAGGGACCACTAACAAATGGCTTCAAAAAAATGGCAGGAATTTCACAGACTGATCAATGCCAATTCTGTTATGCAGCTGTTGAGAGTGTAAACCACTTAGTATCAGCACGTCAGATCCTCATGGCAGACGGACATTACACAAGCCGGCATAACAAGATCTGTAAATATCTACATTGGAAAGTATGCAAGGAACTGGAGGTGGAAATAGAGGGACACGTTTGGGAGTATGAGCCAGCACCAGTCTCATCCAATGGAAAAGTGACTGTCTTTTATGACAAAGAGATCCCAGCAGGAAGACATATCGAAGGAGGTGCAGTAAAACCTGATATTGTCATTTGGAACAAGCAAGAGAAGACAGCAAAAACTATTGATGTGACAGTCCCCAATGACTGGCCTGAATAGAGCTGAAAGGGAGAAAATCACGAAATACCAAGACCTTAAAAATGATCTACGAATAACGTGGTCATTGAAAGAAATTGATATCATACCAGTTGTGGTGGAAGCAACAGGGCTTATGAAGAAGAACCTGAAGAAATATCTTGAGGCAATCCCTGGTCACCCAAGTGCCCATGAGGTACAGATACCCACAGTTAAAGGAACACTTACCATCTTGAAGAGAGCCCTCGGATACAATGCCAGTAATGATTAGTGATTATGATGCAACTGTAGACCCCAGGTTTGGGGCCCATTGCACTCTGTAAAAAAGAAATTGAAGAGAAATAAAAGAGAGAGAAACCCTTCAGCTGTTCTTACTGTGGTAAAACCTTTAGACAAAAGAGTGTCCTGAACACACACTTGAGGGGCCCATTGCACTCTGTAAAAAAGAAATTGAAGAGTTTTTAAAATAAACCATTTGGGTGTTCTTGTGGAAAAACATTTAGACAAAAGAGTCATCTGAAAACACACGAGCATTCATATAGGAGAGAGCATACTGGACAGTACTTAAAGAAATTTAGTCATGAAAGTCATGAAAAAGGTAGCACAACATAAGACATTACCTGAGCAGATCTTAGTCATCAAACTGGCAAAAAACTTTGGCGGAGAACTCTTATTAGAGAGAGAAAGCAACAATCTGACACCTGCAACAAAACCTGCAAGACAGACCAGGGAAAAATACAGCAAAAAATAACAACATGGAGTGGACATGGAAACGGCACAAAAGGGCTGGATGATTCCAAGGAGAACTTGAAAAGGGAATACATTGACAATGTTGGGTCAGTGCAGTGGCTGAAAAATGGAGAACTTGGTTTTGATGGAGAAAGAACTCTAGGTGGAGCACAAGATCAAGAACTTTAACAAATGGCTTCAAAAAATGGCAGGGATCTCACAAAATGATAAATGCTGATTCCGTCATACAGCTGTTGAGAGTGTAAATCATCTAACAAAAGCATGCCAGAGCCTCATGGCAGATGGACATTATACATCCTGACACAATAAGATCTGTTAATATCGCCACTGGAAAGTATGCAAGGAACTGGAGGTGGAAGTAAAGGAAAACATTTGGGAACATTAGCCAGCACCAATCTCATCCAGTGGAAAAGTAACTATCTTCTATGACAGAGATCCCAGCAGGAAGACATATCAAAGGAGGTGCAATAAAGCCTGATATTGTCATCTGGAACATGTAAGAGAAAACAGTCCTCAATGACTGTAGTCTGAATCGAGCTGACAGGGGAAAGATCATGAAATAACAAGACCTGAAAAATGACTTATGAACAACATGGTCATTGAAACACGTCAATATCATACCAGTTGTGGGGGCAACAGATGTTATGAAGAAAAACCTTGAGGCATTCCCCGGCCACCCAGGTGCACTTGTGTGCTATTAAGGCAATGATCACCACCTTGAAGAGAACCCTCAGATACAGTGACAGCAGTGTTTACGGTGCGACTTTAGATCCCGAGTCTGGGGCCCATTGCATTCTATTAAAAAGAAATCCATGAGAAATGAAAAAAAAAGAAACCATTTGCTTTGTAGTCCCATTAACCAATTACAGCTGGTTATACAACTAAATACTAGTTTAGTGATTCACAGGATTGATAAAAAAGCAGTTTGAACATAATATTTTTGAGTTTGTAGCGTCAACAGCAGATGCTACTATTGTGAACACCCCCTTTTCTACTTTTTTTTTTTTTTTTGCTAATAGCCCAATTTCATAGTCTTAAGAGTGTGCATATCATGAATGCTTGGTCTTGTTGGATTTGTGAGAATCTACTGAATCTACTGGTACCTTGTTTCCCATGTAACAATAAGAAATATATTTAAAATCTGGATTAATCTTTTTAGTCACATAGCGCTACTATTATTCTGAACACTACTGTATGTGTATGATAGATCAGTGGCTCTCAATCATTGCCTACTCTTGACAGATTTATCATACAATCTCGCTCTATATCAAGATGACAAGTGGTCATCCAGTCACTGTACTCACTAACTGGAAAATGAATTGTCCACGTGCATATCAATGAAACTTCAGATAAATCACTTCAGTGTCAATGATTGCCTCTTCTTAGTGACTCATTTTGGCTTATATCATGGCAATAGTGTTTATGAGGCTTTTACTGTAAACTGTCTGTAGCCTGGTAGCACACAGCCAAACAATTCTAATCAGTAGTAAGATTCTGTGTGTGATACTTTTAGAAATCTACAGTTACAGTCCTGTCTATACTAAACTTGATTTGCTGATGGCTTGGGGCATTGGGCTCCATATTGATATACGAGGTCTGTGAGAAAAGTATCCGACCTTTTTATTTTTTTCAAAAACCACATGGATTTGAATCACGTGTGATTGCATCAGCCAAGCTTGAACCTTCGTGCGCATGCGCGAGTTTTTTCCCGCCTTTTTTTTCGCGTTTTTTCACGCCAACAGCTCCAGCAGGGGACCCCAGACTTCCCTTTCCCAGGCTTCATTGACCACCTCCGATTGGGATCCCGAGGCATTTCCAGGTCATTGTGGAGATATAATCTTTCCACCTAATTCTGGGTCTTCCCTGGGGTCTCCTCCCAGATGGACGTGCCTGGAACACCTCCCTAGGGAGGCGCCCGGGGGCATCCTTACCAGATGCCCAAATCACCTCAACCAGCTCGTTTCAACGCAAAGGACCGAGCTTCTCACCCTATCTCTAAGGGAGACACCAGCCACCATCCTAAGGAAGCATAGTAGAGAAGCTTGAATCTTCGACTGGTCTGGGTTGCTTGACGCGAGGACGTTTCACTTCAAATCGCAGACGCTTCCTCAGCTAAAATTCTTGCTCTGGTAGTCTGACTTCTGTCTTGACTCTTGTAGAGAAGAATAAACAGAAGCCAACAAAAGCTGGAGTTTTTTAACCTAACCAGACCCCAGCTACAGAGAGGCCGACTGCTATAGGCTAGTGACTAAACAATAGTTCTAATTAGCACCTATTGTGCTCTAGTTAGCACCCTCCTAATGACAGGGCAGCTGTCCCTCCTAATGATGGGACGGAAGCCTCTCCTGATGGCTCCCTTGACGACTCTCCTGATGGCGTGAATGACTCATTACCATGAACAAAAGACTGAAACTGCTTTGACCTGAGTACCCCATTGTAAACAGGGGACAAAGCGTGTCTCAGACCACCTCCCCGGTTAAGGCTGGGTTTCAACTGTTTCACATAGAATGCTTCCTTGACACCTCTCTCAAACCATTTCTTCTCTTTGGCTAAGATTTTAATTTCCTTGTCCTCAAACGTGTGGTTAGTGTCTTTCAGGTGGAGATGAACTGCAGACTGAGGTCCATTTGAGGTTCTTGACGTCGTTCACGGGCATCTCTCCCAGTCACTGGTTCAGATATGTTGATGACACATGGGTTAAAATCAAGCAACAGGAGGTTGAGGACTTTACAGAACACATCAACTCGGTGGATTCCAATATCAAGTTCACACGTGAGGATGCCAGAAACAACCATTTAGCCTTCTTGGACTGTGATGTTACGATTGGAGAGAACAGGCAGCTCCAGACGGGTTTACAGAAAACCCACTCACACTGACCAGTATCTGCTCTTTGGCTCAAACCACCCCCTTGAACACAAGCTTGGGGTGATCAGGACTCTTCAACACAGAGCCCTACAGGTGCCCACAACTGCAGAGGGAAGGGCTAAAGAACAACAACTTGTACGGAAAGCCCTCACAGTATGTGGGTACCCACGAAGGTCGCTGGACAAAGTGCAGAAGTCCCAGAAAACGAGACCAGATAGACAGGAGACAGAGACAAGAAGAAGAGGAGTGTCTCTCCCTTATTTAGCAGGAGTAGGGGAAAAACTATCAATCAATCAATTTTATTTATATAGCGCCAAATCACAACAAACAGTTGCCCCAAGGCGCTTTATATTGTAAGGCAAGGCCATACAATAATTACGTAAAACCCCAACGGTCAAAACGACCCCCTGTGAGCAAGCATTTGGCGACAGTGGGAAGGAAAAACTCCCTTTTAACAGGAAGAAACCTCCAGCAGAACCAGGCTCAGGGAGGGGCAGTCTTCTGCTGGGACTGGTTGGGGCTGAGGGAGAGAACCAGGAAAAAGACATGCTGTGGAGGGGAGCAGAGATCAATCACTAATGATTAATGCAGAGTGGTGCATACAGAGCAAAAAGAGAAAGAAACACTCAGTCTAAGTTCTATAGCAGCATAACTAAGGGATGGTTCAGGGTCACCTGATCCAGCCCTAACTATAAGCTTTAGCAAAAAGGAAAGTTTTAAGCCTAATCTTAAAAGTAGAGAGGGTGTCTGTCTCCCTGATCCGAATTGGGAGCTGGTTCCACAGGAGAGGAGCCTGAAAGCTGAAGGCTCTGCCTCCCATTTACTCTTACAAACCCTAGGAACTACAAGTAAGCCTGCAGTCTGAGAGTGAAGCGCTCTATTGGGGTGATATGGTACTATGAGGTCCCTAAGATAAGATGGGACCTGATTATTCAAAACCTTATAAGTAAGAAGAAGAATTTTAAATTCTATTCTAGAATTAACAGGAAGCCAATGAAGAGAGGCCAATATGGGTGAGATATGCTCTCTCCTTCTAGTCCCCGCTAGTACTCTAGCTGCAGCATTTTGAATTAACTAAAGGCTTTTCAGGGAACTTTTAGGACAACCTGATAATAATGAATTACAATAGTCCAGCCTAGAGGAAATAAATGCATGAATTAGTTTTTCAGCATCACTCTGAGACAAGACCTTTCTAATTTTAGAGATATTGCGTAAATGCAAAAAAGCAGTCCTACATATTTGTTTAATATGCGCTTTGAATGACATATCCTGATCAAAAATGACTCCAAGATTTCTCACAGTATTACTAGAGGTCAGGGTAATGCCATCCAGAGTAAGGATGTAAGTAAGTAACTACAGAGGATCTTCAGACAGCACGAAATCCCAGTTTACTTTCAACCGGTTAACACCTTGAGACAGAAATTAGTTCACCCTAAGGACAGGATCCCTAGTTACAAACAGAGCAATGTAGCGTATTCTATCAGATGTCATGAAAACTGTAATGAACACTACATAGGTGAGACTAAGCAACCTTTACACAAAAGGCTACCAGCACCGCAGAGAGGGCGCAAATGGACCTCAGTCTGCAGTTCATCTCCACCTGAAAGACACTAACCACACGTTTGAGGACAAGGAAGTTAAAATCTAGCCAGAGAGAAGAAATGGTTGAGAGAGGTGTCAAGGAAGCATTTCTATGTGAAACAGTTGAAACCCAGCCTTAACCGGGGAGGGGGTCTGAGACACGCTTTGTCCCCTGTTTACAATGGGGTACTCAGGTCAAAGCAGTTTCAGTCTTTTGTTCATGGTAATGAGTCATTCACGTCATCAGGAGAGTCGTCAAGGGAGCCATCAGGAGAGGCTTCCGTCCCATCATTAGGAGGGACAGCTGCCCTGTCATTAGGAGGGTGCTAACTAGAGCACAATAGGTGCTAATTAGAGCTATTGTTCTAGTCACTATGCCTATAGCAGTCGGCTCTCGGTAGGAGGGGTGTGGTTAGGTTTAAAAACTCCAGCTTTTGTTGGCTTCTGTTTATTCTTCTCTACAAGAGTCAAGACAGAAGTCAGACTACCAGAGCAAGAATTTTAGCTGAGGAAGGTTCTGCGATTTGAAGCGAAACGTCCTCGCGTCAACCAACCCAGTCCAGTCGAAGATCCAAGCTTCTCTACTATGGAAACCACCTGGACAACTGAGAGCCTACACAAAAACATCCTAAGGAAGCCCATTTCTGCCACTTGTACCCACGATCTAGTTCTTTGGGTCATGACCCAACCCTCATGACCATAGGTGAGAGTTGGAACAAAGACTGACCAGTAGATCGAGAGCTTCACCTTTTGGCTCAACTCCCTTTTCATCACAACAGTACTGTAGAGCGAATGCAATACTACCCCTGTTGCGCTGATTCTCTGGCCAATCTCATGCTCCATTGTGACCTCACTTGTGAACAAGACCCCGAGGTACTTGAACTCCTTCATTTGGGGCAAGACCTCATTCCTTACCCAGAGTAGGCAATCCATCGGTTTCCTGCTGAGAACCATGGCCTCAGATTTAGAGGTGCTGATCCTCAGCCAGTCACTTCACACTCAGGTCAGGTGCGACTGTGATGGTTATCTCCGGGAACCATCACCTTATCGTAATCCACACCTTGTTGAATGCCATTTAGAGAACCTGTAATCTTTCATTTGCTCCTGTTAGGGGTCACTATAGCAGATCAGTCATTTTCATCTCACCTTGTCTTCTGCATCTTCCTCTGTCATGCCAACACCTGTATGTCCTCCTTAGCACATCATGAACCTCCTATTTGGCCTCCTTCTCCAGCCTGGTGGCTCCATCTTCAGCATCCCTTCTCCCTATCCCCTGGGTCCCTCCTCTACACATATCCCAAACCATCTTAATTTTGCCTTTGACCCTTTCTCCAAACGTCCTAACTGTGCTGTCCCTATATGTTGTTACTAATCCTGTCCATCCTTGTTACTCCCAAATAAAATCACCTCCTCAGCTCTGCCACCTGTCTTTTTGTTAGCACCACTGTCTCTAAGCTGTACAAGATAACTGGATTCACTACTATCTTGTAGACTTTCCCCTTCACTTTTGCAAATATCCTGTCACAAATCACTCCTGCCACCTTTCTCCACCCACACCCTACCTGCACTCTCTTCTTCACCTCTCTACCACACTCTTCGTTATTTTGGATAGTTGACCCCAAGTATTTAAACTCTACCTTAACCACTTCTGTTCCATGTAACAGCACTATTCCACTGGACTCCCCTCTCATTCACAACAATACTCAAGTCTTGAGCCGACTGACTTTCATTCCCCTTTTCTCCAGAGCATATCTCCACATCTCTAGGCTCGTGTCAACTTGCTCTCTACTTTCACTACAGATCACATCATCTGCAACACCACAGTCTGTGGAGATGCCTGTCTGATCACATCTGTCGACCTGTAAATCACCCTTGCAACAAGAAAGGACTCACAGCCAATGCTGATGTAATGCCACCTCCATCTTGAATAAATCTGTCATTCCTACTGCACATCACACCACTGTTGAACGTCCTTTTGCATATCCTGCACCACCCACACATACTTCTCTACCCACTCTAACTTCCTCATACAATAACAGCTCTTCTCTTGGCCTCGTCTTGGAAGCTTTCTCTAAATCCACAAACCCACAATGCAACTCCTTCTGGCCTCTGTACTTCATCAGCACTCTCACACATTGCATCTGTTGTGCCCTTTCTTACACTTCTCCACTGCTCAGGCATCTTCTCACTTTCCAATATTTTATTAAACAATCTGGTTAAAAACTCTACCTCCATCTCTCTGTAACTGGAATGTCATCTGGTCCACCTGCCTTTCCACACTTCTTCCTCTTTATAACTGTCCTCACTTGATCCTTACTAATCACTTGCACTGCGTGATTTACTCTCTGTGTCATCTGTTGGCATCCAGAAAGTTAACTGATGTTTTTCTTACAAACTAGGAACCTAAAAGCCAAAAAAATTGTGTTTAATGACCACTCTACCATCAGGCCTGATTGGTGGATTGCTGCAGAGATGCTTGTCCTGTAAGGTTCTCTCACCACAGAGGAATGCTGGAGGACAGAGTGACCATCGGATACTTGGTCACCTCCCTGACTAAGACCCTTTTCCCCCGATTGCTCAGTTTAGACGGGCGGCCAGCTCTAAGAAGAGTCCTGGTGGATCCAAACTTCTTCCATTTATGGTTGATGGAGGCCACTGTGCTCATTGGGACCTTCAAAGCAGCAGAAATGTTTCTGTACCCTTCCCCAGATTTGTGCCATGAGACAATCCTGTCTCGGAGGTCAACAGACAATTCCACTGACTTCATGTTTGGTTTGTGCTTTGACATGCAACTGTGGGACCTTATATGTAGACAAGTGTGTCTCTTTCCAAATCATGTCTAATCAACTGAATTTACCCCACGTAGACTCCAATTAAGCTGTAGAAACATCTCAAGGATGATCAGTGGAAACAGGAGGCACCTGAGCTCAATTTAGTTTCATCGCAAAGGCTGTGAATACTTACGTACATGTGATCTTAGGGTTTTTTTTTTAATTATTTTTAATAAATTTGCAAAACTCAAAAAAAATTGTCATTATGGGGTATTTTAAGTAGAATTTTGGGGGAAAAAAAATGAATTTACTCCATTTTGGAACAAGGCTCTAACATAAAATGTGGAAAAAGAGAAGCACTTTAAATACTTACTGGACGTATTGTAGATCCAACAAATGTTTCATTTCGAAATACCTGCACCCCTACAACACTGGATTTACAAGAAAAGCGAATGTCTAATTGTATCCCATGGGAAGTCTTGTGGATTTAAAATATTGGGGGGAAAACACCACAAGCCTTCAGTCATTCAGCATGTGTATTTTGTCCGATAACATTTATTTTGGATATGTGAAACACTAATTGACAGAAATAGTAGCCAGAAACAATCTAATGTGTTTATCAAAAGACTAAAATGTTTCAACTGAAAGAGACTAAAATGCAGAGTTTTCTTTTGAATAAAACTAGACTAAAATTAACGGATTTTTAGTCAACTAAAACATGACTATGACATTTGACAACGACTAAGACTAAATTAAGAAACAGGTGACAAAATTAATACTATAACATACATGCACAGAAATATCCTATCTATGCCAACACACTATTAATAAATTACAATTAATTTACTGTATTCCTGTTTTTTATATTTAAGTAAATTATAACTATAATATTAATTAAACCTTTAAAATATTTAAATTAATTTCAAGATTCTTCTGAGACAGTCATCTTAGTGTATGTAAACCTTAAAACCATTGAAAATTAAACAATGAATGAAAAATGAAATATTTTAAAAGTATCATTTTTAATTAACCTTACAAGGAAATAAATTAGACACATCTTCTCACAAACCTGGAACATTCTGAACCACAATAAATATGTATTTAAGTGCTGTCTGGACATCCTTGTGTGGTAACAGTCAACAGCTTAAAAAAATACAAGTCACTAATGGAATGTCATATTTGTCTGAATGAATGGCAAATGGACTGAATTTCTATACAGTGGTCCTTTTCCGTCTGAGGCAGACATTCAAAAATCCTTTACAATGTTGCCTCACATTCACCCATACACACACCGCAATGTCAGTGTCCTGCCATGCAAGGATATAAACTGCACAACAGGAGCAACATGGGGATTATGGACCTTGTGTGATTTTCTGGTGTGATGAAGATTTGAAGTGAGGAGCCTCTGGTCTTAAGCCCAATGGGTAAACATTTGCTCATCACCTCTCTATTGGCCTCATCTTATACACAATGAATTGGCACAGTAGTCAATTTCCAACATCATCAAGTAAGCAGAAAATCATTTGTGCACAGGGCAAAACTGATCAAAAAATAAGGCACGGTCAGGCACACTGCCTGTGGATTGCCAGCATGTGGTAGCAGAGAGCAACTGCACCACAAATCAGCAAAAATCTAGTGTGGAGTCCTCAAGATTTGCTGCCTTAGCACATTACTTATCTGTGCCTCAAATTGGCAAGTCCACAGTATGGATACCATCTTCGCATCATGTCATAGACCTCAACTGACAGCATAAGTTCATGCAGTCATCAGCAACTTTGCTACAGCAACTTTGTGTTTCAGATTGAAACATTGACATTCCTGTTGTAACTGAGATCATAGTTGCTTCCGTTTATATCATGTTAATGAAATGCATCACCAAAAACCTATTCAGTATCATGCTCTTTGAATTACATCTTAAATGAACAAAGAATAATACAGTAATAAAAACAAAAGAAAAAAGAAAAGCAAATCAATTTCCAGGACTTTAATATGATCAGCAAGAAATTGACATGAAGGTTGTATTGATGTTTATGGGTAAGAAAGGGGCATCAAATTTCCCTATTTCTTGATCAATTTGGCAAAGAACAATATATAAGCTTTTTAATAATATATTGTATTTGCCCATCAGAGGGCCCAGGCCCAAGCATCAGCCCACCCCCCTTTATTTTGAAGAAAGTTGGTTAAATACCCACTGGAAATTAAATTACATGGAATACATTTAATGAATAAGAAAAAGACAAATAAACAAATAATGACATAATCGGGTGAGTTATTTGTGAAATATTTTTTATTTGTGATGAAATTAGGCGTTTTATTGAAAATGGCATTCCAGTGTATTTGATATTGGCCACGCTCGTGCATCGGCCCACCCCGCCTTCAGGCAGAATTTCACTTGGAGAGCTCTGGACCCACTGATGGGAGAACAGGGTAATATGCAGTTTAATGTATTTAAATTCCGATTTACACTTTTTGTCTCGCTCATACAGTAGTGTTCAGAATAATAGTAGTGCTATGTGACTAAAAAGATTAATCCAGGTTTTGAGTATATTTCTTATTGTTACATGGGAAACAAGGTACCAGTAGATACAGTAGATTCTCACAAATCCAACAAGACCAAGCATTCATGATATGCACACTCTTAACTATGAAATTGGGCTATTAGTAAAAAAAAAAAGTAGAAAAGGGGGTGTTCACAAGAATAGTAGCATCTGCTGCTGATGTTACAAACTCAAAACTATCATGTTCAAACTGCTTTTTTAGCAATCCTGTGAATCACTAAACTAGTATTTAGTTGTATAACCACAGTTTTTCATGATTTCTTCACATCTGCGAGGCATGGAGTCAACCAACTTGTGGCACTTTTCAGCTGATATTCCACTCCAAGATTCTTTAACAACATTGCACAATTCATTCACATTTCTTGGTTTTGCTTCAGAAACAGCTTTTTTGATATCACCCCACAAGTTCTCAATTGGATTTAGGTCCAGGGATTGGGCAGGCCACTCCAAAACATTAATTTTGTTGGTTTCCTATATATTATCAATATTATCATCAAATATTAATGTCTTTACTTTGATTGTTAATGTCTTCACTTTGATGTACTCTCTGTGACCTTGTCTTCTGTTCTCTATTTTGCATATATATGCATGTGTGAGAGTTCATGTACCATTATTCTTTTAAATAATTACTCATTGTCAAAGCAATCATATACACTGAACTGTTCAAGTAATCATTAAAACTGTCACACGAGAAAGTCAGCAGATGATCTTTGGCTTAGTGAATGTGCAGAATGTTTTGCTAGAGTTATGTTTTTGCTAAGCGCAGATGTGCATCTTTAATTAACGGTTCAGCCTTGAGGGAAGGGCGGTGTGACCGGCACACTGGTTCAGGGCTGGACATTGTTATGGAAAGCCTAGGAGACTGAGGGCTCAAAGCCATAACAGTTTCCATATCGACGTGAGACCAGATTTTGTCTTTCCATTGTTTAGTGATATTGTCACTCCTATATGCTTGTATGCTTGAGAGTTCAAACGTTTCTCTGTAAGTGGGCCTAAAGCCTCACCCAGCGAAGGAAGTGTCTCTGCTGTACCTGCTCTGTTTATGGCTGTACCTGGTTGGACGACTGGAGGGTGGACTTTTTTCTGGTTCCGGAGCACAGCGGTGTTCTGCTGTATCTGTTAGCTGTTTGAACTGAGCTGTTTGAGTTCTTTGAATTAACAGTCTTTTTCAAGACTTTTTTACTTTTTCACCGTGCTCCAACGCCTAAAGAAGACCTCTAACGGTCGAAGCATCGCGACGGAGCTCTTTTATCAGCTAACCTTCATCAGCGTTGGCAAGCTAACTAGCTTGCTAACGCTTTCGTTTTTATTTTATTTTTTAGCACTGTTGTGCTGCTCCACAGCCTGCCTAGTGGATTTTTATTTTATTTTAGCACTGTTGTCGTGCGTTACCTGTGCTGCTCCACAGCCTGTCCAGTGGATTTTTATTTTATTTTTTACCACTGTTGTCGTGCGTTACCTGTGCTGTTCCACAGCCTGTTCAGTGGATTTTTATTTTATTTTTAGCACTGTTGTCGTGCGTTACCTGTGCTGCTCCACAGCCTGTCCAGTGGATTTTTATTTTATTTTTTAGCACTGTTGTCGTGTGTTACCTGTGCTGCTCCACAGCCTGTCCAGTGGATTTTTATTTTATTTTTTACCACTGTTGTCGTGCGTTACCTGTGCTGCTCCACAGCCTGTCCAGTGGATTTTTATTTTATTTTTTACCACTGTTGTCGTGTGTTACCTGTGCTGTTCCACAGCCTGTTCAGTGGATTTTTATTTTATTTTTAGCACTGTTGTTGTGTGTTACCTGTGCTGCTCCACAGCCTGTACAGTGGATTTTTATTTTATTTTTTACCACTGTTGTCGTGTGTTACCTGTGCTGCTCCACAGCCTGTCTAGTGGATTTTTATTTTATTTTTTACCACTGTTGTCGTGTGTTACCTGTGCTGCTCCACAGCCTGTTCAGTGGATTTTTGTTTTGTTTTTTGGCACTGTTGTCGTGTGTTACCTGTGCTGCTCCACAGCCTGTACAGTGGATTTTTATTTTATTTTTTACCACTGTTGTCGTGTGTTACCTGTGCTGCTCCGCAGCCTGTCCAGTGGATTTTTATTTTATTTTTTTATTTATTTTTTTAGCACTGTTGTCGTGCGTTACCTGTGCTGCTCCACAGCCTGTCCAGTGGATTTTTATTTTATTTTTTAGCACTGTTGTTGTGCGTTACCTGTGCTGCTCCACAGCCTGTCTAGTGGATTTTTATTTTATTTTAGCACTGTTGTCGTGCGTTACCTGTGCTGCTCCACAGCCTGTCTAGTGGATTTTTATTTTATTTTAGCACTGTTGTCGTGCGTTACCTGTGCTGCTCCACAGCCTGTCTAGTGGATTTTTATTTTATTTTAGCACTGTTGTCGTGCGTTGCCTGTGCTGCTCCACAGCCTGTCCAGTGGATTTTGATTTTATTTTTTTTGGCACTGTTGTCGTGTGTTACCTGTGCTGCTCCACAGCCTGTCTAGTGGATTTTTATTTTGTTTTAGCACTGTTGTCGTGCGTTGCCTGTGCTGCTCCACAGCCTGTCTAGTGGATTTTTATTTTGTTTTAGCACTGTTGTCGTGCGTTGCCTGTGCTGCTCCACAGCCTGTCCAGTGGATTTTTATTTAGCGCTGTTGTCGTGCGTTACCTGTGCTGCTCCACAGCCTGTCTAGTGGATTTTTATTTTGTTTTAGCACTGTTGTCGTGCGTTGCCTGTGCTGCTCCACAGCCTGTCCAGTGGATTTTTATTTAATTTTTTAGCACTGTTGTTGTGCGTTACCTGTGCTGCTCCACAGCCTGTCCAGTGGATTTTTATTTTTAGCACTGTTGTTGTGCGTTACCTGTGCTGCTCCACAGCCTGTCTAGTGGATTTTTATTTTATTTTAGCACTGTTGTCGTGCGTTACCTGTGCTGCTCCACAGCCTGTCCAGTGGATTTTTATTTTATTATTTTATTTTATTTATTTTATTTTTTTTAGCACTTTTGTTGTGCGTTATCTGTGCTGCTCCACAGCCTGTCTAGTGGATTTTTATTTTATTTTAGCACTGTTGTCGTGCGTTACCTGTGCTGCTCCACAGCCTGTCTAGTGGATTTTTATTTTGTTTTAGCACTGTTGTCGTGCGTTGCCTGTGCTGCTCCACAGCCTGTCCAGTGGATTTTGATTTTATTTTTTTTGGCACTGTTGTCGTGTGTTACCTGTGCTGCTCCACAGCCTGTCTAGTGGATTTTTATTTTATTTTTTACCACTGTTGTCGTGTGTTACCTGTGCTGCTCCGCAGCCTGTCCAGTGGATTTTTATTTTATTATTTTATTTTATTTATTTATTTATTTATTTTTTTTTAGCACTGTTGTCGTGCGTTACCTGTGCTGCTCCACAGCCTGTCCAGTGGATTTTTATTTTATTTTTAGCACTGTTGTCGTGCGTTACCTGTGCTGCTCCACAGCCTGTCCAGTGGATTTTGATTTTATTTTTTGGGCGCTGTTGTCGTGCGTTACCTGTGCTGCTCCACAGCCTGTCCAGTGGATTTTTATTTAGCGCTGTTGTCGTGCGTTACCTGTGCTGCTCCACAGCCTGTCTAGTGGATTTTTATTTTGTTTTAGCACTGTTGTTGTGCGTTGCCTGTGCTGCTCCACAGCCTGTCCAGTGGATTTTTATTTTATTTTTTAGCATTGTTGTTGTGCGTTACCTGTGCTGCTCCACAGCCTGTCCAGTGGATTTTTATTTTGTTTTAGCACTGTTGTCGTGCGTTACCTGTGCTGCTCCACAGCCTGTCTAGTGGATTTTTATTTTGTTTTAGCACTGTTGTCGTGCGTTGCCTGTGCTGCTCCACAGCCTGTCCAGTGGATTTTTATTTTTATTTTATTTTTTAGCACTGTTGTTGTGCGTTACCTGTGCTGCTCCACAGCCTGTCCAGTGGATTTTTATTTTTATTTTATTTTTTAGCACTGTTGTTGTGCGTTACCTGTGCTGCTCCACAGCCTGTCCAGTGGATTTTATTTTTATTTTATTTTTTAGCACTGTTGTTGTGCGTTACCTGTGCTGCTCCACAGCCTGTCTAGTGGATTTTTATTTTATTTTAGCACTGTTGTCGTGCGTTACCTGTGCTGCTCCACAGCCTGTCTAGTGGATTTTTATTTTATTTTAGCACTGTTGTTGTGCGTTACCTGTGCTGCTCCACAGCCTGTCTAGTGGATTTTTATTTTATTTTAGCACTGTTGTCGTGCGTTACCTGTGCTGCTCCACAGCCTGTCTAGTGTCGGATTCCCTGTTTGGGAATCCGCTAGCTTAGCGTAGCTACTAGCTCTTAGCCGTTTTAGCATGGCGGCTTCTCCTGTCTCTCCCGTACTTTTCTGCTCTGGGTGTGAAATGTTTAGTTATTCCTCGGCCTCTTTTAGCAGTAACGGTACATGTAATAAGTGCAGCTTATTCGTAGCTTTGGAGGCCAGGCTGGGCGAATTGGAGGCTCGGCTCCGCACCGTGGAAAATTCTACAGCTAGCCAGGCCCCTGTAGTCGGTGCGGACCAAGGTAGCTTAGCCGCCGTTAGTTCCCCCCTGGCAGACCCCGTGCAGTCGGGAAGGCAGGCTGACTGGGTGACTGTGAGGAGGAAGCGTAGCCCTAAACAGAAGCCCCGTGTACACCGTCAACCCGTTCACATCTCTAACCGTTTTTCCCCACTCGACGATACACTCGCCGAGGATCAAACTCTGGTTATTGGCGACTCTGTTTTGAGAAATGTGAAGTTAGCGACACCAGCAACCATTGTCAATTGTCTTCCGGGGGCCAGAGCAGGCGACATCGAAGGACATTTGAAATTGCTGGCTAAGGCTAAGCGTAAATTTGGTAAGATTGTAATTCACGTCGGCAGTAATGACACTCGGTTACGCCAATCGGAGGTCACTAAAATTAACATTGAATCGGTGTGTAACTTTGCAAAAACAATGTCGGACTCTGTTGTTTTCTCTGGGCCCCTCCCCAATCAGACCGGGAGTGACATGTTTAGCCGCATGTTCTCCTTGAATTGCTGGCTGTCTGAGTGGTGTCCAAAAAATGAGGTGGGCTTCATTGATAATTGGCAAAGCTTCTGGGGAAAACCTGGTCTTGTTAGGAGAGACGGCATCCATCCCACTTTAGAGGGAGCAGCTCTCATTTCTAGAAATCTGGCCAATTTTTTGGGATCCTCCAAACTGTGACTGTCTAGCGTTGGGACCAGGAGGCAGAGCTGTGGTCTTATACACCTCTCTGCAGCTTCTCTCCCCCTGCCATCCCCCTATTACCCCATCCCCGTAGAGACGGTGCCTGCTCCCAGACCACCAATAACTAGCAAAAATCTATTTAAGCATAAAAATTCAAAAAGAAAAAATAATATAGCACCTTCAATTGCACCACAGACTAAACAGTTAAATGTGGTCTATTAAACATTAGGTCTCTTTCTTCTAAGTCCCTGTTGGTAAATGATATAATAATTGATCAACGTATTGATTTATTCTGCCTAACAGAAACTTGGTTACAGCAGGATGAATATGTTAGTTTAAATGAGTCAACACACCCGAGTCACACTAACTGTCAGAATGCTCGTAGCACGGGCCGGGGCGGAGGATTAGCAGCAATCTTCCATTCCAGCTTATTAATTAATCAAAAACCTAGACAGAGCTTTAATTCATTTGAAAGCTTGTATCTTAGTCTTGTCCATCCAAATTGGAAGTCCCAAAAACCAGTTTTATTTGTTATTATCTATCGTCCACCTGGTCGTTACTGTGAGTTTCTCTGTGAATTTTCAGACCTTTTGTCTGACTTAGTGCTTAGCTCAGATAAGATAATTATAGTGGGCGATTTTAACATCCACACAGATGCTGAGAATGACAGCCTCAACACTGCATTTAATCTATTATTAGACTCTATCGGCTTTGCTCAAAAAGTAAATGAGTCCACCCACCACTTTAATCATATTTTAGATCTTGTTCTGACTTATGGTATGGAAATAGAAGACTTAACAGTATTCCCTGAAAACTCCCTTTTGTCTGATCATTTTTTAATAACATTTACATTTACCCTGATGGACTACCCTGCAGTGGGGAATAAGTTTCATTACACTAGAAGTCTTTCAGAAAGCGCTGTAACTAGGTTTAAGGATATGATTCCTTCTTTATGTTCTCTAATGTCATATACCAACACAGAGCAGAGTAGCTACCTAAACTCTGTAAGGGAGTTAGAGTATCTTGTCAATAGTTTTACATCCTCATTGAAGACAACTTTGGATGCTGTAGCTCCTCTGAAAAAGAGAGCTTTAAATCAGAAGTGTCTGACTCCGTGGTATAACTCACAAACTCGTAGCTTAAAGCAGATAACCCGTAAGTTGGAGAGGAAATGGCGTCTCACTAATTTAGAAGATCTTCACTTAGCCTGGAAAAAGAGTTTGTTGCTCTATAAGAAAGCCCTTCGTGAAGCTAGGACATCTTTCTACTCATCACTAATTGAAGAAAATAAGAACAACCCCAGGTTTCTTTTCAGCACTGTAGCCAGGCTGACAAAGAGTCAGAGCTCTATTGAGCTGAGTATTCCATTAACTTTAACTAGTAATGACTTCATGACTTTCTTTGCTAACAAAATTTTGACTATTAGAGAAAAAATTACTCATAACCATCCCAAAGATGTATCGTTATCTTTGGCTGCTTTCAGTGATGCCGGTATTTGGTTAGACTCTTTCTCTCCGATTGTTCTGTCTGAGTTATTTTCATTAGTTACTTCATCCAAACCATCAACATGCTTATTAGACCCCATTCCTGCCAGGCTGCTCAAGGAAGTCCTACCATTATTTAATGCTTCAATCTTAAATATGATCAATCTATCTTTGTTAGTTGGTTATGTACCACAGGCCTTTAAGGTGGCAGTAATTAAACCATTACTTAAAAAGCCATCACTTGACCCAGCTATCTTAGCTAATTATAGGCCAATCTCCAACCTTCCTTTTCTCTCAAAGATTCTTGAGAGGGTAGTTGTAAAACAGCTAACTGATCACCTGCAGAGGAATGGTCTATTTGAAGAGTTTCAGTCAGGTTTTAGAATTCATCATAGTACAGAAACAGCATTAGTGAAGGTTACAAATGATCTTCTTATGGCTTCGGACAGTGGACTTATCTCTGTGCTTGTTCTGTAGACCTCAGTGCTGCTTTTGATACTGTTGACCATAAATTTTATTACAGAGATTAGAGCATGTCATAGGTATTAAAGGCATTGCGCTGCGGTGGTTTGAATCATATTTGTCTAATAGATTACAGTTTGTTCATGTAAATGGGGAATTTTCTTCACAGACTAAAGTTAATTATGGAGTTCCACAAGGTTCTGTGCTAGGACCAATTTTATTCACTTTATACATGCTTCCCTTGGGCAGTATTATTAGACGGTATTGCTTAAATTTTCATTGTTACGCAGATGATACCCAGCTTTATCTATCCATGAAGCCAGAGGATACGCACCAATTAGCTAAACTGCAGGATTGTCTTACAGACATAAAGACATGGATGACCTCTAATTTCCTGCTTTTAAACTCAGATAAAACTGAAGTTATTGTACTTGGCCCCACAAATCTTAGAAGCATGGTGTCTAACCAGATCGTTACTCTGGATGGCATTTCCCTGATCTCTAGTAATACTGTGAGAAATCTTGGAGTTATTTTTGATCAGGATATGTCATTCAAAGCGCATATTAAACAAATATGTAGGACTGCCTTTTTGCATTTACGCAATATCTCTAAAATCAGAAAGGTCTTGTCTCAGAGTGATGCTGAAAAACTAATTCATGCATTTGTTTCCTCTAGGCTGGACTATTGTAATTCATTATTATCAGGTTGTCCTAAAAGTTCCCTAAAAAGCCTTCAGTTGGTTCAGAATGCTGCAGCTAGAGTACTGACGGGGACTAGCAGGAGAGAGCATATCTCACCCGTGTTGGCCTCCCTTCATTGGCTTCCTGTTAATGCTAGAATAGAATTTAAAATTCTTCTTCTTACTTATAAGGTTTTGAATAATCAGGTCCCATCTTATCTTAGGGACCTCATAGTACCATATTACCCCATTAGAGCGCTTCGCTCTCAGACTGCGGGCTTACTTGTAGTTCCTAGGGTTTGTAAGAGTAGAATGGGAGGCAGAGCCTTCAGCTTTCAGGCTCCTCTCCTGTGGAACCAGCTCCCAATTCAGATCAGGGAGACAGATACCCTCTCTACTTTTAAGATTAGGCTTAAAACTTTCCTTTTCGCTAAGGCTTATAGTTAGGGCTGGATCGGGTGACCCTGGACCATCCCTTGGTTATGTTGCTTTAGACGTAGACTGTGTTTCATAATTATTGTATGGCCTTGCCTTGCAATGTGGAGCGCCTTGGGGCAACTGTTTGTTGTGATTTGGCGCTATACAAGAAAAAAGTTGATTGATTGATTGATGTAACTTCATTCAAAAAATAGGAGATGCAAATGGGTGGGGCCTTCAGAGCAGACGACGTTTCTTGACGAAGGGACTCGATCGTTTGTTCTCTCCTGATCAGGAAATTAAATTCAGTCTCTTGCGTGATCATTCTTTTGTGCTAACTTAGTTGCTCTTTTACAGATTTCAACTCTGACAGTTTGGAAGCAAGATTTTGCTGGTTTACTAGTGTGCTTGGGGTCATTGTCTTGTTGAAACACCCATTTCAAGGGCATGTCCTCTTCAGCATAAGGCAACATGACCTCTTCAAGTATTTTGACATATCCAAACTGATCCATGATACCTGGTATGTGATATATAGGCCCAACACCATAGTAGGAGAAACATGCCCATATCATGATGCTTGCACCACCATGCTTCACTGTCTTCACTGTGAACTGTGGCTTGAATTCAGAGTTTGGGGGTCGTCTCACAAACTGTCTGTGGCCCTTGGACCCAAAAAGAACAGTTTTACTCTCATCAGTCCACAAAATATTCCTCCATTTCTCTTTAGACCAGTTGATGTGTTCTTTGGCAAATTGTAACCTCTTCTGCACGTCTTTTATTTAACAGAGGGACTTTGTGGGGGATTCTTGCAAATAAATTAGCTTCACACAGGCATCTTCTAACTGTCACAGCACTTACAGGTAACTCCAGACTGTCTCTGATCATCTGATCTCTGATCTCATTATCTCTGATCATCCTGGAGCTGATCAATAGGTGAGCCTTTGCCATTGTGGTTAGTCTTCTATCCATTTTGATAGTTGTTTTCCACCTTCTTCCACCTGTCGCTGTTTTTTTTTTTTTGTCCATTTTGAAGCATTGAAGATCATTGTTGATGAACAGCCTATAATTTTTTGCACCTGTGTATACGTTTTCCCCTCTCCAATCAACTTTTTAATCGAACTACACTGTTCTTCTGAACAATGTCTTGAACGTCCCATTTTCCTCAGGCTTTCAAAGAGAAAAGCATGTTCAACAGGTGCTGGCTTCATCCTTAAATAGGGGACACCTGATTCACACCTGTTTGTTCCACGAATTTGACGAACTCACTGACTGAATGCCACACTACTATTATTGTGAACACCCCCTTTTCTACTTTTTTTTTTACTAATAGCCCAATTTCATAGCCTTAAGAGTGTGCATATCATGAATGCTTGGTCTTGCTGGATTTGTGAGAATCTACTGGTACCTTGTTTCCCATGTAACAATAAGAAATATACTCAAAACTGGATTAATCTTTTTAGTCACATAGCACTACTATTATTCTGAACACTACTGTAAATGGAAAATAAAATCAGCCAATCATATAACATGGTGTATATGAAAAATGTGGAATCGTGAAAATAATTTAATGTCATGATGATGAAACTCAGCAAAGTTAAATTGTTACACAGCTTCACAATGTTTGAACGTGCCTTATTCATATACGGATTATCTTATGCTTACTCTCCATGATGGTAATTTTACTAATGTATTTGATATGCATGGTGGACACAGACTCAGCTGTCAGCAAGTCCTGTGATCACTGGCACCCTTGTAAAAAAGTTTGATTTGGTATAACGACATGGATAAGAAAAGAACCAGAAAGCCCAACTGTACAGAAGAACAGTGCCTGCTGTTAACACAGCTCATGGAGGAGAATAAAAGAGTTTAAGAGGGAACTTGGGTCCCGGGATCACAGCACTAGGGAGGAGGCAGACTTGGGAGTGCATTGCCCAACAGATTAATGTGTCATTTCCTCTCCTTGTATGCACAAGTGATGAGCGTGAGAAGCACTGGTACGTGCTGCAATTCAAAGCGACAGTGGAGATTGTGACACACAAGCAAAGTTCTTCTCAAACAGGTGAGTTTAGGTTTTTGCTGCTGGCACTGCTTACGTTGATATTAATAATCGTATGAATGTTCTAGAATTTACAGGCAATTTACATTTTTCCTGAATCAAGGTATCACAATGTTGTGATGACCTTAATCTCGGCGTTATGTTGCGACACAGCGTGGGAAAGTAAGCTCATTCATGATGAGGCCAACTACAAACATTATCCCTACACCATCAAGCCGGTAGTGTGTTACTGAATCACTGCCATTTAACATATGGAGAATATCTCTCCTTCCTCTCCGTCTTTTCCAGCATCTTGTCTATTTAAGAGACTCTTAGGCATCTTAAAAGTCCTCAGTTTGGCACCTTAGGAGCTGTCTTAAGTTTTTTTTTTTTTTTTTACTTTTTCGGTTTATGAAATCTATTTATGATCATTTTCACAGAACATTGGTTATCTTTGCTATGTACAATTTGTCATTATTTTGTGGCACTTGGTTTCCAACTGATAACTGGAAGACAAACGGGCATAAAATTGGAACCTCTATCCAATTTTGGTGGTGTAGGTACAGTGAGGAAAATAAGTATTTGAACATTTGCGATTTTGCAAGTTCTCCCACTTAGAAACCATGGAGGGGTCTGAAATTTTCATCTTAGGTGCATGTCCACTGTGAGAGACATAATCTTTAAAAAAAAAAAAAAAAAAATCCGGAAATCACAATATGATTTTTAAAAAAATTATTTTTGTGTTACTGCTGCAAATAAGTATTTGAACACCAACCAGCAAGAATTCTGGCTCACACAGACTTAATTTTTCTTTAAGAAGCCCTCTTATTCTGTACTCTTTACCTGTATTAACTGCACCTGTTTAAACTTGTTACCTGTATAAAAGACACCTGTTCACACACTCAATCAAGCACACTCCAACCTGTCCACCATAGCCAAGACCAAAGAGCTGTCTAAGGACACCAGGGACAAAACTGCAGACCTGCACAAGGCAGGGCTGGACTACAGGACAACAGGCAACATTAGTAACACATGATGCTGTCATGATTTAAAATCCTGCAGGGCAGCAAGGTCCCCCTGCTCAAGCCAGCACATGTCCAGGCCTGTTTGAAGTTCACCAGTGACCATCTGGATGATCCAGAGGAGGCATGGGAGAAGGTCATGTGGTCAGATGAGACCAGAATAGAGCTTTTTGGAATCAACTCCACTTATGTTTAGAGGATGAGAACAACCCCAAAAAAACATCCCAACCGTGAAGCATGAGGGTGGAAACATCATACTCTGGGGGTGCTCTTCTGCAAAGGGGACAGGACGACTGCACCGTATTAAAGGGAGGATGGATGGGGTCATGTATTGTGAGATTTTGGCAAACAACCTCCTTCCCTCAGTAAGAGCACTGAAGATGGGTCATGGCTGGGTCTTCCAGCATGACAATGACCCCAAACACACAGCCAGGGCAACTAAGGAGGGGCTCCGTAAGAAGAATTTCAAGGTCCTGGAGTGGCCTGGCCAGTCTCCAGACCTGAACTCAATAGAAACTCTTTGGAGGGAGCTGAAACTCCAAACCTGAAAGATCTAGAGAAGATCTGTATGGAGGAGTGGACCAAAATCCCTGCTGCAGTGTGTGAAAACCTGGTGAAAAACTACAGGAAACGTTTGACCTCTGTAATTCCAAACAAAGGCTACTGTACCAAATACTAACTTTGATTTTCACAGGTGTTGAAATACTTATTTGCAGCAGTAACATACAAATAATTTATTTTAAAAAAATCATACATTGCAATTTCCGGATTTTTTTTTTTTTTAGATTATCCATGTAATGTGGAGTTGCGTCAGGAAGGGCATCCGGCGTAAAACCTGTGCCAATTCAACATGCAGATCCACCTTGGATTTGCTGTGGCGACCCTGAGTGCAAAACAAGGGAGCAGCCGAAGGGACTTACTTTACTATGTCTCTCACAGTGGACGTGCACCTAAGATGAAAATTTCAGACCCCTCCATGATTTCTAAGTGGAAGAACTTGCAAAATTGCAGGGTTTTCAAATACTTATTTTCCTCACTGTACGAGGTCTGTTAGAAAAGTAACGGACCTTTTTATTTTTTGCAAAAACTATATGGATTTGAATCGTGTGATTGCATCAGCGAAGCTTGAACCTTTGTGCGCATGCGTGAGTTTTTTCATGCCTGTCGGTTGCGGCATTCGCCTGTGAGCACGCCTTGTGGGAGGAGTGGTCCAGCCCCTTCGTCGGATTTTCATTGTCAGGAAATTGGCTGATCGACTGCCGCTTTGCTTCATCAAAATTTTTTCAGAAAGTGTGAGAGACAGCCAAGTAGAAATCATTTGGAAAATTCAGATGGCTTTCGGTGAAGAGCTAATGGAGATCACACAGATTAAGGACAATTACAACTGGATTAAAGACGGCCCACAGTGGCGGATGGCGCACCGCGCGGCGATCGACAGGCTCAAAAGACCAGATCATTTCCAAAGTGAACGCTTTGTTGATCCGGGACATCGTCTGACTACCAGAGAAATGGCAAGACAGCTGGACATAGCACTTTTTTGGCACATTCCACTGTTACAGTAGTTTTTATAATGGAAAGAGGAGCGGAGAAATTCGCCACAGAGCCGCTCATGGCGCGGGGCGAAAGCACCTCCGTGTTGGACTAACAGGACAAGCCCTAACATGCCCAGCTCTTGCAGCATTCGGAAGATTCAGACGGCTTTCGGTGGCTTTTCAGTCGTGTGACTATCCGAGAAATTGTGGACAAAAAACTCCTGTAACAGTGGAATGTGCCGTTCATTTCCAAAGTAAATGCTTTGTTGATCCGGGACGTCGTCTGACTACCACAGAAATGGCAGAAGAGTTTGACATCAGCACTTTTTTGGCATGAAAAGACGTGGAAATGGAAATGAACGGCACATTCCGGTAAAGATTTTAACGGCTGATGAGAGATTTTGGTCTGGTAGTGTCGCTGTAAGGACGGCCCACAGTGCCTGACGGCGATCTGCGCTTCGAGGCAGCAGCGTCTCACCGTTTCAAGTTGAAAACGTCCACATTTCAGGCTCTATTGACCCAGTAAGTCACTTTCAGAAGAAGTCGACATGAGGAGTTTATTCGGACATTCCACTGTTAACGGACATTTTGTAATGAAAGAACGTGCGGGCAGAGTCGCATGTCGGGCCGAACCCGACCGCGGGGGTTCGCAACAGGAAAAACACCTCCGTTGGAAACCTTAACGGGCAAGTTGGAACACGCCCAAGCTGTTAAACAATTTCTCAGTTACTTGTTGAAAGCCATCAAAAGCTGCCTGAATTTTACAAATGGTTTTCAACACAGAGGTGTTTTTCCTGTCGCGGCGCACACAGATTCGCCGAGTCGTCGCGGAAACGACTCGGCGAATTTGCGCGCACGTCTTTCATTACAAAATGTCCTTAAACAGTGGAATGTCTGCATAAAGTCCTCATGCCGGCCTCTTCTGAATCTTCTCTGTTCTCTCACGACGTTCTGGGTGAATTAAGCCTTAAATTAGGATGTTTTCAGCTTGAAACAGGCCGGCGACGGCGCCTGGAAGCGCTGCGCGACGTCCCGCTCCGCGGGAAGTCCTTACAGCGACAGAAACACCCCATAATCTCGTCAGCCGTTAAACTTTTCACCGAAAACCAGCTAAATTTCTCAAATAGTGTCCACTCGGATATTCCTCACAGGTCCAGAACAAATTTTGATAAAGCAACGCACGTCATCTCGAGCAGCGTGTGAAACAAAGGAATTCAGCCAAGAGGGCTGGACCACATCTCAATCAAGGCCTGCCCACAGGGAAATGATGTCACCGACACGCGTGAAAAAACTCATGCATGCGCACGAGGGTTCAAGCATGATTGGTGTAATCGCACATCATTCAAATCCATATAGTTAAAAAAATAAATAAAAGTGTCGGTTTCTTATCTAATACACCTCGTATACATAACAAATTATTTCTCCCCTGTACTAATGCTTGTGTGTATTCATAAAACACTTTTTTCCCCCCAAATTTTCATGAATCAGAACAATCAAATTGCTTCTCTCTGATATGAATTTTCACGTGACTGTTCAAATGTCCCCTTTCCCTGAATGTTTTGCCACAATCAGAACAGCCAAATGGTTTCTCTCCTGTATGAATTCTTATATGTTTATTCATGGTACCCTTTTGTCTGAATCTTTTACCGCAATCAGAGCATACAAATGGTTTCTCTCCTGTATGAATGAGCATGTGTGTGTTCAGAGTACACTTTTCTCTAAATTTTTCACCACATCTGTAACAATCAAACGGTTTGTCTCCTGTGTGAATTCGCAAATGTCTTTTCAAGCTGCCCCTTTCTCTAAATTTGTCACCACAGTTGGAACAACCAAATGGTTTGTCTCCTGTGTGAATTCGGAAATGTCTTTTCAAGCTACCACTTTCTCTAAATCTTTTACCACAATCAGAACAGCTAAATGGTTTATCTCCTGTGTGAATTCTCATGTGTGTCTTCAAAGCACTTTTTGTTCTACATCTTTTATCACACTTAAAACAGCGAAATGGTTTCTCTCCTGTATGAATCCGAACATGCACCTGCAAACTGCTTTTATTCCTAAATCTTTTACTGCACTCAGAACAGCCAAACGGTTTATCTCCTGTATGAATTCTGTCTATGTTGAGATGGCCCTCTTGGCTACACCTTTCACACTCAAGGCACTTTACAGCTTTCTCACTTGTTTGTCTTTTCTCATACTGTCTGAAATAGTTTGCATGGCCAAATATTGTTTCACATTCAGAGCAGTTAAACAGTTTCCTAGTAATGCCAGCACTGCTGTCACTGACAGAAAAGTCACTGTTTGTCAGACAGTTGAAACCTGAATAAGGTCCCCTGGTCTGCTTCCATTCATAACTGTCATCAGTTTCACTTTCAGAACAGTCTGAACTCAAGCCAACAGCATCTGGTTGTAAATTACAGTATGGACTGGAGTTGTTTGCTAGTTGTGGTCCTTCATCAGTTTCTACTTTTGGTGTGATGCATTCAATTGTGTGACTGGCTATAGGCTCTGCCTCTGCACCATCATCGGTTTGGTTTTGATAAAGCCGTGATGACTGAAGCTCTTCCTCATGATCTTCCATCTTCACAACAACCATAAAAGGGAACTTGGTGAAATTTGCCTTCTCCAGCCAGTGATGCTGCTCTTCTTCTTGATCATGAAGGGGTTTTGGTTCTTCCTGGGTCAGACTCAGATTCCACTCCTGCTGCTCAGGAGAAACATCTTCTTTACTCACTGACTTCTGCTGCAACTCTGCAAGGATATAATTAAATTATTAATAAAATTAACTTCAACACTTATTAAAATAAAAACAAAGCAGCAAAGTGCAAAGTGTGAACTGAAAGTGTGCAAAAGGACATCAGGAATTCAAGTGTTCATTTTGAATGTCTTGAGAGGACACACACCAATAAAAAGAAGAAAACAATTAATGCAGTAAAACACAAACTAGGAACAAAAATCAAAGACATTTTCAAAGTTTTTCAGATGATTATCTGAAAATGATACTGTTAACTGATGTTTATGTTTAACAAGGCCAGTGAACAAGCTCTCAATCATGGTGAGAATACTGATGGTCTCGCCAAGCATGCGTATCTGCCAGCTGCCATCTACATAGTGCCACACCTGTATTTCTCTACACAAAGTCAACCATTTGGTGTTTCATGATGAGAGCATTGAAAGGAAAAAAGGTGACAGATGTTTATGAAAAAGAAATTTCCCCCAAAGTAAATAAAAACAGTGGGAATTTTACAAGAGTGGAAGTTAAATACCAGTAATCATGTCAGAGGTAGAGGCAAATAAGGGGACCTTTCCCTAGTGTCATGTCTGCATAACAGCAGAAACATGTAAGGAAGAAAAAAAAAAAAAAAAAAGCTTGCAGCTGCAATAACTGACATGGTGATTGCCGAATGCTCTGTCCCCTGAGGTTTGGATGATTTAAAAAAAAAAAAAAAGAATCGCACACCAAAATAACTAAATAAGAGGAGGAGAAGGTAACATTATTATTAAGTGTTGGACAAACGGCTGAGTAAGTGATGATCTAAAAAGAATGGTCACCTAGAGGTAATTTATTTTTAATTATTAAGATGATATTTACAATGTCTTCTGTGATCTGTAACTGCCTTCTGTGCTTTCAGAAAGAGCCTGAGCTTGTGCAGGAGGTTGAGAGATACCGACTAGAGATAGTGGGGCTCACCTCCACGCACAGCTTGGGCTCTGGTACCCAACTCCTGGAGAGGGGCTGGACGCTTCATTTTTCTGGCGTTGCCCACGGGGAGAGGCGGAGAGCTGGGGTCGCATTGCTTATTGCTCCCCAGCTCAGTCGCCATGTGTTGGAGTTCACGCCAGTGAACGAGAGGGTCGCGTCCCTATGCCTTTGGGTCGGGGACAGGTCTCTCACCGTTGTCTTGGCTTATGGGCCGAGTGGCAATGCAGAGTACCCGACCTTCTTGGAGTCCCTGGGAGGGGTACTAGATAGCGCTCCGACTGGGGACTCCATTGTTCTCCTGGGGGATTTCAAAACCCACTTGGGCGGCGACAGTGAGACCTGGAGGGGGGTGATCAGGAAGGACGGCCTCCCTGATCTGAACCCGAGTGGTGTTCAGTTGTTGGACTTCTGCACTAGTCACAGTTTGACCATCACAAACACCATGTTCGAGCACAAGGGTGTCCATAAGTGCACGTGGTACCAGGACACCCTGAGCCGGAGGTCGATGATCGACTTCGGCCACGTGTCTTTGACACTCGAGTGAAGAGAGGGGCAGAGCTGTTGACTGATCACCACCTGGTGGTGAGTTGGATCCGCTGGGAGGGGAGGAAGCCGGTCAGACCTGGCAGGCCCAAAAGTATCATGAGGGTCTGCTGGGAACGACTGGCAGAACCCTCTGTCAGCTAGGTCTTCAACTCCCACCTCTGGGAGAGCTTCTCCCAGATCCCGGGGGAGGTTGGAGACATGGAGTCCGAGTGGACCATGTTCTCCACCTCCATTGTCGATGCTGTCGCTCGTAGCTGTGGTCGCAAGGACTCTGGTGCCTGTCGCGGCGGCAATCCCCAAACCCGGTGGTGGACGCCGGAAGTAAGGGATGCCGTCAAGCTGAAGAAGGAGTCCTACTTATCTTTGTTGGTAGGTGGGACCCCGGAGGCAGCTGACAGGTACCGGCAGGCCAAGTGTGCAGAGGCAAAAACTCGGGTCTGGGAGGAGTTCGGGGAGGCCATGGAGGAGGACTATCGGTCAGCCTTGAAGAGATTCTGGCAAACCGTCCGACTCAGGAGGCGGAAGCAGCTCTCCACCAGCACTATTTACAGTGCGGGTGGGGACATGTTGACCCTGACTGGGGATGTTGTCGGGCAGTGGAAGGAATACTTCAAGGATCTCCTCAATCCCATCGTCACATCTTCCGAAGAGGAAGCAGAGACTGGGGACTCAGAGGCGGACTCACCCATTACCCAGGGTCACCGACGTGGTTAGAAAGCTCCTTGGTGGCAAGGCTCCTGGGGTGCATGAAATCCGTCCTGAGTACCTTAAGTCTCTGGATGTTGTGGGACTGTCTTGGCTGACATGCCTCTGCAACATCGTGTGGCGATCAGGGACAGTGCCTCTGGATTGGCAGACTGGGGTGGTGGTCCCTCTGTTTAAGAAGGGGGACCGGAGGGTGTGTTCCAAACTATAGGGGATCACACTCCTCAGCCTCCCCAGTAAGGTCTATTCAGAGTTACTGGAGAGAGAATTCTAAATGTCAGCATCTTAATGCGAACTTTAACATTGAAAACGTCATAGACATACTAACATGTTAGCATCGGCGTTGCATAAAAAACATCTATCAACTGTTTCAGAAGACCATAACAAGTCAGTTAACATAAAAAAGGTAAATATTCTCACACACATATGCTCTTTAGGGTTTAGTGGGGAAAAATTAAGATAAAGCAAAATAAAACAAATGAAACCAATGAAGCAGCAGCTCGAAGCACTCCTTCATTGGTTCAAGATTCAAAGCAAAGCTCAATTGATTACATGGAAGAAACAAAACATTTGCGGTAAAACAAAGTTATTTAGCAACTGATCGATGATTAAATTAGTTGACAACTATTCTAATAATCGATTTTAATCGATTAACTTGGATTAGTTGTGTTCAGTTTTAGTGGTCTGCAAACGTTTGCTTCTCCTCTAACAGGCCCACTTGAATTGATGGAGCTGTCGTAAAACTTTACAAAGTTACAAAGAAAAAGCACCACAGAACTCTGCTGAGTTGCAGGCACTTTTTGATCACAGAGCAAAGCAGGAAATAATGCTTTGGCCACCTTAACTGGACAAGAGTGCTATGGAAGCACAATATCCCCCACTGGCAAACGCTGCGTTGGTATGTCAAATCAAATCAAATCAAAATTATTTATATAGCGCCAAATCACAATAAACAGTTGCCCCAAGGCACTTTACATTGTAAGGCAAAGCCATACAATAATTATGGAAAAACCCCAACGTTCAAAACGACCCCCTGTGAGCAAGCACTTGGCGACAGTGGGAAGGAAAAACTCCCCTTTAACAGGAAGAAACCTCCAGCAGAACCAGGCTCAGGGAGGGGCAGTCTTCTGCTGGGACTGGTTGGGGAACCCCCCAGCAGTCTAAGTCTATAGCAGCATAACTAGGGGATGGTTCAGGGTCACCTGATCCAGCCCTAACTATAAGCTTTAGCAAAAAGGAAAGTTTTAAGTCTAATCTTAAAAGTAGAGAGGGTGTCTGTCTCCCTGATCCGAATTGGGAGCTGGTTCCAGAGGAGAGGAGCCTGAAAGCTGAAGGCTCTGCCTCCCATTCTACTCTTACAAACCCTAGGAACTACAAGTAAGCCTGCAGTCTGAGAGCGACACGCTCTATTGGGGTGATATGGTACTATGAGGTCTCTAAGATAAGATGGGACCTGATTATTCAAAACCTTATAAGTAAGTAGAAGAATTTTAAATTCTATTCTAGAATTAACAGGAAGCCAATATGGGTGAAATATGCTCTCTCCTTCTAGTCCCTGTCAGTACTCTAGCTGCAGCATTTGAATTAACTGAAGGCTTTTCAGGGAACTTTTAGGACAACCTGATAATAATGAATTACAATAGTCCAGCCTAGAGGAAATAAATGCATGAATTAGTTTTTCAGCATCGCTCTGAGACAAGACCTTTCTAATTTTAGAGACATTGCGCAAATGCAAAAAAGCAGTCCTACATATTTATTTAATATGCGCATTGAATGACATATCCTGATCAAAAATGACTCCAAGATTTCTCACAGTATTACTAGAGGTCAGGGTAATGCCATCCAGAGTAAGGATCTGGTTAGACACCATGTTTCTAAGATTTGTGGGGCCAAGTACAATAACTTTAGTTTTATCTGAGTTTAAAAGCAAGAAATTAGAGGTCATCCATGTCTTTATGTCTGTAAGACAATCCTGCAGTTTAACTAATTGGTGTGTGTCCTCTGGCTTCATGGATAGATAAAGCTGGGTATCATCTGCGTAACAATGAAAATTTAAGCAATGCTGTCTAATAATACTGCCTAAGGGAAACATGTATAAAGTGAATAAAATTGGTCCTAGCACAGAACCTTGTGGAACTCCATAATTAACCTTAGTCTGTGAAGAAGATTCCCCATTTACATGAACAAATTGTAATCTATTAGATAAATATGATTCAAACCACCGCAGTGCAGTGCCTTTAATACCTATGGCATGCACTAATCTCTGTAAAAAAAAAATTATGGTGAACAGTATCAAAAGCAGCACTGAGGTCTAACAGAACAAGCACAGAGATGAGTCCACTGTCTGAGGCCATAAGAAGATCATTTGTAACCTTCACTAATGCTGTTTCTGTACTATGATGAATTCTAAAACCTGACTGAAACTCTTCAAATAGAGCATTCCTCTGCAGATGATCAGTTAGCTGTTTTACAACTACCCTTTCAAGAATTTTTGAGAGAAAAGGAAGGTTGGAGATTGGCCTATACTTAGCTAAGATAGCTGGGTCAAGTGATGGCTTTTTACGTAATGGTTTAATTACTGCCACCTTAAAAGCCTGTGGTACATAGCCAACTAATAAAGATAGATTGAACATATTTAAGATCGAAGCATTAATTAATGGTAGGGCTTCCTTGAGCAGCCTGGTAGGAATAGGGTCTAATAGACATGTTGATGGTTTGGAGGAAGTAACTAATGAAAATAACAGACAGAACAATCGGAGAGAAAGAGTCTAACCAAATACCAGCATCACTGAAAGCAGCCAAAGAGAACGATATGTCTTTGGGATGGTTATCATTATTTTTTTTCTCTAATAGTTAAAATTTTATTAGCAAAGAAAGTCATGAAGTCATTACTAGTTAAAGTTAAAGGAATACTCGGCTCAATAGAGCTCTGACTCTGTCAGCCTGGCTACAGTGCTGAAAGAAACCTGGGGTTGTTCTTATTTTCTTATTTGCATTGGAGAACATAAAGAAGGAATCATATCCTTAAACCTAGTTACAGTGCTTTCTGAAAGACTTCTACTGTAATGAAACTTATTCCCCACTGCTGGGTAGTCCATCAGAGTAAATGTAAATGTTATTAAGAAATGATCAGACAGAAGGGGGTTTTCAGGGAATACTGTTAAGTCTTCAATTTCCATACCATAAGTCAGAACAAGATCTAAGGTGTGATTAAAGTGGTGGGTGGACTCATTTACATTTTGATTTCAGAATGCGGACACCAACTTATGAAACTGGCACTGTCTACGTTTCTTAATCAAGGGCAATAACTCTGCCAAAATGCGTCAATTTTGTACAATATGATAATACACATATTACCAACCTATAACAAGGAATTGTACGAAGTTTCCCAAAATTCCTACAAAAATGTGAGAAGAGTTGATTTCAGAATGCAGGCACCCACTCATGAAACTGACGGGGTGTAGATTTTGTTAATAAAGAGCCATAACTCTTGTAAAATGGGCCCAACGTGAACAATATGATAATAGGTGTATTACCAACCTACAACAAGGAGTTCTACCAATTTTCATGAAATTCCTCCTAAAAGTGTGGGAGGAGATGATTTCAGAACACTTCTACCCTTTTTGGGATGAACGGACAGACAGAGAGAAATCACTACAACATAATCGTCCTTCCGGTGTTCAACCAGTGGGGGATAAAAAACCTTGTTAATTTACTTCTTTTCATCGATATACAGTACAAAGAAGACTGATGTAAAGTTGTTCTGTTAAATGATTGCTTTGCTGTTCGCGTCAAGTGAAGCTGTGTTGACGGTGAAAAGAAGTAAATGAACAAGGTTTTTCCCAACTCAACAAAGAAAGAGTAGCAGATGAACATAATACACCCTCCATTTTGAAGATTCAACTCAGGTCCTGGCTCAAATGTCCGCAAAGAGATATGAACATTTTGATAATGTCTGTTGCATGCCAGAAAGTGCCCCATTCAAAGGTAAATTGTGAACCCAAATACATGGAAAGAAGTGAAAATGTGCATAATTACAAAAAAAGTGATTTGCAGCGCCACCTATGAGCTGCGTCAGTCGCCAAAATTTTCACATTTTTGGAGAGTCCATACCCTAGACTAACACAAACGAAAATCAATTTGGCTCACTCAGGGCGCACAGAAATATGAGCATTCGAAAACCTAAATTTTGTGATTTTTCCATTTTGGCTCATTTTGACCCAAAATTTCAAAGAGTACCCTATCGAGGTAAAAAAAAAAAAAAAGAAAAAAGAATTATATATATATATATGTATATTGTTTCTAACATATACAGTGAGGAAAATAAGTATTTGAACACCCTGCGGTTTTGCAAGCTCTCCCACTTAGAAATCATGGAGGGGTCTGAAATTTTCATCTTAGGTGCATGTACACTGTGGGAGAAGAAAAAAAAAAATCCGGAAATCACAATGTATGATTTTTAAATCATTTATTTGTATGTTACTGGTGCAAATAAGTATTTGAACACCTACCAACCAGCAAGAATTCTGGCTCACACAGACCTGTTAATTTTTCTTTAAGAAGCCCTCTTATTCGCAATCTTTACCTGTATTAATTGCACCTGTTTGAACTTGTTACCTGTATAAAAGACACCTGTTCACACACTCAATCAATCACACTCCAACCTGTCCACCACAGCCAAGACCAAAGAGCTGTCTAAGCACACCAGGGACAAAACTGTAGACCTGCACAAGGCTGGGATGGACTACAGGACAACAGGCAAGAAGCTTGGTAGAAGACAACTGTTATGATTATTTATTAGAAAGTGGAAGAAACACAAGATGACTGTCAAGCTCCCTCGGTCGGGGATTCCATGCAAGATCTCACTTTGTGGGGTAAGGATGATTCTGAGAAAGCTCAGAACTACACAGGAGGACCTGGTCAATGACCTGAAGAGAGCTGGGACCACAGTCACAAAGATTACATTAGTAACACATGATGCTGTGATGGTTTAAAATCCTGCATGGCAGCAAGGTCCCCCTGCTCAAGCCAGTATATGTCCAGGCCCATTTGAAGTTCACCAGTAACCATCTGGATGATCCAGAGGAGGCATGGGAGAAAGTCATGTGGTCAGATGAGACCAGAATAGAGCTTTTTGGAATCAACTCCACTTACCATGTTTAGAGGATGAGAACAACCCCAAGAAAACCATCCCAACCGTGAAGCAGGGGGTGGAAACATCATACTCTGGGGGTGCTTTTCTGCAAAGGGGACAGGACGACTGCACCGTATTGAAGGGAGGATGGATGGGGTCATGTATTGCGAGATTCTGGCAAACAACCTCCTTCCCTCAGTAAGAGCATTGAAGATGGGTCATGGCTGGGTCTTCCAGCATGACAATGACCCCAAACACACAGCCAGGGCAACTAAGGAGGGGCTCCGTAAGAAGTATTTCAAGGTCCTGGAGTGGCCTGGCCAGTCTCCAGACCTGAACTCAATAGAAAATCCTTGGAGGGAGCTGAAACTCCAAACCTGAAAGATCTAGAGAAGATCTGTATGGAGGAGTGGACCAAAATCCCTGCTGCAGTGTGTGCCATCCTGGTGAAAAACTACAGGAAACGTTTGACCTCTGTAATTGCAAACAAAGGCTACTGTACCAAATATTAACATTGATTTTCACAGATGTTCAAATACTTATTTACAGTAGTAACATACAAATAAACTATTAAAAAAATCATACATTGTGATTTCCGGATTTTTTTTTAGATTATGTCTCTCACAGTGGACATGCACCTAAGATAAAAATTTCAGACCCCTCCATGATTTCTAAGTGGGAGAACTTGCAAAATCACAGGGTGTTCAATTACTTATTTTCCTCACTGTATCTACCCATAAAATGTTTTTGGGATAAATCTGAAGGGGTCATAAATGACCACCAGTCTGACTCTTAGAAAAACTGCCTCTTAATTTCTTTCCTGTGTTCATGTTGACTGACGTGATTAGGGCTGAAACGATTAGTCTAGTAACTCGAATAATTCGATTACAAAAAATGTTCGAGGCAAATTCTGTGCCTTGAAGCTTCGTTTAACATTGTAGTACATATGTCAGGCCTGTGTGTGGCACTGCAACATCCACAGGAAAAAAAAACAGAAGGACTGGAGCATAACAGCTAATCAAATTAGCAACGATAGCTACCACTTTCCAACGTGACACACAGAGTAAAATAAAGCCTTTTAAGAGAAAGATGGTCCACGCTGATCATCTGAAATAGACTTGCTGTACATTTCAAGCGAAGCAGTGTGAAAAAACACACGGTCTGCTCTACGTGGGGAGGGACTATTGACCCGGTGGCCGGCTGCTGTCTCTCTCTGCCCACTGTGAGGGGCTCTCAGACCGGCGAGTCACAGCTCTGTCCCCGGCCACTCTTTCTTCTGTGTTTCCCTCAGACTCACACTGAGTGTTTGACTTTTTACTTTTTGCTTTTTTTGGGCAACACACAACACTTCACAAACACGGTAACTTAAATAAAATAATAATAAAAAAAACTGACTGCGAGGCTCCATGTTCAACCTCCAGCTGAAATGCAACTGCTGAATTACAGAGAAAGAGGGATATAAAAAAAAAAAAAAAAAAAAAAATCACGCAGGGACCCTGCAAATTTGTCATTTTTAAACTAATATTTCTCCGCTGAATTACAAATCTGGGCTTACAGATTTACTTTACTGCATTCACAAGGGTCTTATAAATACATATCACTTTTCTGAAATCTGACCACATTTATTTCAATGCAGGTCTCCTTTAATGTTGAATTGGGTACATTTACTGCTTATAAGGAATAAAACAAATCCTCTGCCTCTGGTAGAATCAGAAGAAAAAGAAGAATACCATACCATACCAATGAATTGCAGCTTCTTATTTTCTATTTGAATTTTTGGAATAATTTCTTTGCATCACGTTGAATCACATCGTATCACACCAAATCACATCGTTATCGCACTGTGATGAATTGAATCTCCATCAAATACATATCAAATCGCATTGAATTGGGAACAGGGGTGAATCGCATCACATGATTTTGTCAGTATCGTTATAAGTATCGTATCACCGGTAGTGTATCGAGGTGAGTATCGAATCACTGTCAGTGATGATATTCACATACGTAGTACACAGGTCTGTTAACAGGCATCTTTCCAAGCCAGCGCACAGAGGGTCAGCAGCTTTTACCACCAGGAGTGTGGTAATAATAGGTGCACCATGTCATTAGGAAAATGACACAGGAAGACATGGATACCGCGTTAGCAGTAGCACCAATCTGTGTGTCTAAAATCTGAGGGTCTGATGAGGCGTCTGTTCACTATTAAGTGCAAAGCCAGAGGGTCGGCATCAGTGGACCAGATATTATAAAATAAAAGCATCCTGATCTGAATGAGCATGTTTCTGGGGAACAGTTAAACTGGATGATTTGGCGATTACGGCGCCGGAGGGTATTTTCATCATCTTGCATGAGTAGAGTCACTGGGCTGTGAAAGAGAGAAAGAAGGAAAAAAAAAAAAAAAAGATTTTTCACTACGAGCCCACTACGAGGTCCAGAGGTACAGATGCTGCCACTGTGGAGACCGGGCTTTCTCTGAGGCCACACCTAGACTATGGAACAACCGTATAATCCCAGAAAATTGGCAGGAAAAACCACTGGAGGAGCAGCGAACAGAATAAAAGACACACAGATCATCTCAGAGGTGCAAGAGGGAGAAACACACGCACACACGCGCTGAGAAAACAAAGGGCCATTCAGAGCAATTTAGACAGTTGAACACCTGTCGAGTGCCTTGATTGGTGTGTGGCGTCAACGCCGAACATGGCGCCATTTTCGGTCCAACTGCGCTGAACTACTAAATGGACCTTTTATGTTTTCAACATTCTTTTAAATCATTTAACAACATGCAGCAACACATCCAGGTACAGGTGCTATCAAAATAAATATAAAAATAGTTATCAAATTTACAATTTATGATGATTTATTTAATTAATTTAAAGCCTGATTTATGCAGCTGCTGCTCTTAAACTCTGTGTCATGCAATGACGTGCGTGACAGTTTTAAAGTTCTCAGTCTCTGAATTATGCTTTATTATTGACTAATTTGACCCTCAACAAGCTTTTCTGTCTACAATCATCACCTCCAAATCAAGGGTAAGTCGTACATTTTACCCCTTTAGTGACTTTGTGCTGTAAATGTGATGCAGGCTTTTCTGATGCATTTATCAGCGTGTGCACTATATAATATGATGGCAGGCAAAGGATTAAAAGCAGAAAAGTGTCAAATCACAGCCTTTTGTGTTTGATTTAACAGCTGCACGTCAGTCTTCAGGTCCCAGTCTGAAGACTGGTTTGAAAAAACGAAACGGTCAAACTTTAACTCATAGAAATGACTCCTCTCCCACTTTCCACCAGTCAGCTAGTGTCAGTGCTGAACTTTAATTTGTACCTCTGCATGTGCAGATTGCTTGGAGTTTTTAATGGAAATACATTGTGATTGGATGGGACAACTATTAAAATATGATGAGAGACGAAGGACTGAAAGCAGGAAAGTGCGAAATCACAGCCTTTTGCTGTGTGAGGATTTTAACAGGCGCACCTCAGGCTGCAGGCTGCAGCCTGCGACCTGAGAGGTCACTGGTGGAAAAACTGTCCCACTAATCCCTGGATGGGGCTAGCAAGAGATTAGCAATAAGGATGCCTGGAGAAGCCAAAGTGGGAAGAAGATGACACCAGTCATATCAACCAAGCCACAAGATGAACCCACAGTTGCTGTTGCAATCCAAAGCCAAGAAGACTTTGTGTTCCCAAGGTGCAGAAGAAGTCAGCAGGTCAAAGAGCTTTTTCTCATCGTGGTCCCACCCTGTGGAACAGTCTTCCTGCGACCGTGAGGCAGTCGGAGTCCGTGGACATTTTTAAGTCAAGACTGAAAACCCATTTTTATTCTGTTATCTGTTTTATTCTTTTGTTTCTGTTTTTAATTATGTATATGATTTTTTTTTTTATTTATTTAAATTTTATGTTGAATTGTTCCATGTAAGGTCCCTTGAGATGGCTTTTGCTGTGATTTTGCGCATTATAAGCTAATTAAATTTAATTGAAAATTGAACACACCTTTAAGGTGGATACAGGAACTACAAACTCCTGTATTAATAGTGAATGCTTCACCCTTCCCCTCTCAGACTTATCTATCACAACTTCAGGCTTCTCTGAGTAAGCTCAAGTGATCCCTTTAACACAACCGGTGCACATGATAACAGCAGGAAAATCAATTATGGTACCCCTGTTATATTCAGAGAATGCACCCACTAATCTGTCAGGACATGATGTCCCATGCCAACTGAAGGCTCCCATCACCTGCACCCATAAAAGCCTTGAACTGAACTTTATGAAAGAACACATCCCAAAGATGGTGGCAGTACTGGAACTGAAAGACTGGAGAGAGTTGGCTACGTGTTCAACCTGCAGTGTTTTGAATCAGGTGGCCAGCTGGCTTGGATTTGGCGAATCAATGGAATGCATGAAGAGTCTGAATCCAGCGGGAACTGCCTACTGTGTATAATCGCGGGAAAAATGTTTCATGTGGAGTGTCAAAACTTCTTCCACCTGAGCTACACTTCCGGTTTCAAGTGCCTGACTGCACCTCCCAAATCACACGTGGTGACTAATGGACATAAAGCAAAAGACTTGGGGTCCATGATTAAAAAAAAAACAGCTTTGCAAGTGTCAATATGGCAGCCTGCTCTGAACTCGCATAACAGCACCTCCCCTGATGGACAATATTTGAAAATATCACTGAAACATATGAGGGAATACAATTGAGTGATCCAGATCAAGATAAAAATGGGCTTGTGTTGCCATAAAAAAAGCCAATATTCACTGAAAGCTCAAATAGTGGGTATAAAACCCACAATTGGAGGCTTGGTAGCAGCAGGTGTGTTAAAACTGACAAAAAGCCCTTGTAATTTTTCTAATAAAAAAAAAGCTAGATTCAGATGATTATAAAAAAGCAATCAATTCTATAGTGGATTATGAGACAGCCAAGCCACTTTTCTTACTGAGGAGTTGGCCACGGTGGACTTGTGTTGGATTCACTGTGATTGAATGTATTAGTAGGAAAGAATTATGTTTATCGTTACTGCACATTAAATAATGAGTGTGCTGGTGGTCTGGCGGTCATACACAACACACACACACAAGCCAGGTTTGCTCATACAAGTACCTACGAATTCATTTGGATAATACTTTTAGTTGGAAGGTCTATGTTGAGAGTCTGTGTTCTCAAATTCAGCAGAGACGAACATGTTTATATTCTACCAGGCTGTTTTGGAGAGTTTGATAAGGTTCGGAAAATCAGTGTGGTATGGTAATCTCACTATGCAGTTAAATATCAAACTCACTCATCTGATTCACACTGCTATGAAGGTGATGGGACGGAAGGAGTACCAGGGCCTGCAATCTTTATATGATCAGGCTGTTCTCAGGCATGCACAGAGGACACATATTCTTTATAAAGAATATGAACTTTTGCCTTCTGGTAGGCGATACAGAGTTACTCAATGTAAGTTGAGTCATTTTAAAAAGTCATTTATGCCTAAATCAAATCAATTTTATTTATATAGTGCCAAATCACAACAAACAGTTGCCCCAAGACACTTTATATTGTAAGGCAAAAGCCATACAATGATTACAGAAAAACCCCCAACGGTCAAAACGACCCCCTGTGAGCAAGCACTTGGCGACAGTGGGAAGGAAAAACTCCCTTTTAACAGGAAGAAACCTCCAGCAAAACCAGGCTCAGGGAGGGGCAGTCGTCTGCTGGGACTGGTTGGGGCTGAGGGGTGAGAATCAGGAAAAAGACATGCTGTGGAGGGGAGCAGAGATCAATCACTAATGATTAAAAGCAGAGTGGTGCATACAGAGCAAAAAGAGGTGAATAAAAAGAGACACTGAGTGCATCATGGGAACCCCCCAGCAGTCTAAGTCTATAGCAGCATAACTAAGAGATGGTTCAGGGTCACCTGATCCAGCCCTAACTATAAGCTTTAGCAAAAAGGAAAGTTTTAAGCCTAATCTTCAGCGGCAGCGCCCTCCAGTGCCTGGAGCCCGCACTCCAGGCGGGGCGCCCTCTGGTGGTGCTGGGCCAGCAGTACCTCCTCTTCAGCGGCCCACACAACAAAGGCTCTGCCTCCCATTCTTCTCTTAAAAACCCTAGGAACTACAACTAAGCCTGCAGTCTGAGAGCGAAGCACTCTATTGGGGTGATATGGTACTATGAGGTCCCTAAGATAGGTCCCTAAGATAAGATGGGACCTGATTATTCAAAACCTTATGAGTAAGAAGAAGAATTTTAAATTCTATTCTAGAATTAACAGGAAGCCAATGAAGAGAGGCCAATATGGGTGAAATATGCTCTCTCCTTCTAGTCCCCATCAGTACTCTAGCTGCAGCATTTTGAATTAACTGAAGGCTTTTCAGGGAACGTTTAGGACAACCTGATAATAATGAATTACAATAGTCCAGCCTAGAGGAAATAAATGCATTAATTAGTTTTTCAGCATCACTCAGACAAGACCTTTAAAATTTTAGAGATATTGCGCAAATGCAAAAAAGCAGTCCTACATATTTGCTTAATATGTGCATTGAAGGACATATCCTGATCAAAAATGATTCCAAGATTTCTCACAGTATTACTAGAGGTCAGGGTAATGCCATCCAGAGTAAGGATCTGGTTAGACACCATGTTTCTAAGATTTGTGGGCCAAGTACAATAACTTCAGTTTTATCTGAATTTAAAAGCAGGAAATTAGAGGTCATCCATGTCTTTATGTCTGTAAGACATTCCTGCAGTTTAACTAATTGGTGTGTGTCCTCTGGCTTCATGGATAGATAAAGCTGGGTATCATCTGCATAACATTGAAAATTTAAGCAATGCCGTCTAATAATACTGCCTAAGGGAAACATGTATAAAGTGAATAAAATTGGTCCTAGCACAGAACCTTGTGGAACTCCATAATTAACCTTAGTCTGTGAAGAAGACTCTTCATTTACATGAACAAATTGTAATCTATTAGATAAATATGATTCAAACCACCACAGCGCAGTGCCTTTAATACCTATGGAATGCTATAATCTCTGTAATAAAATTTTATGGTCAACAGTATCAAAAGCAGCACTGAGGTCTAACAGAACAAGCACAGAGATGAGTCCACTGTCTGAGGCCATAAGAAGATCATTTGTAACCTTCACTAATGCTGTTTCTGTACTATGATGAATTCTAAAACCTGACTGAAACTCTTCAAATAGACCATTCCTCTGCAGATGATCAGTTAACTGTTTTACAACTACCCTTTCAAGAATTTTTGAGAGAAAAGGAAGGTTGGAGATTGGCCTATAATTAGCTAAGATAGCTGGGTCAAGTGATGACTTTTTAAGTAATGGTTTAATTACTGCCACCTTAAAAGTCTGTGGTACATAGCCAACTAATAAAGATAGATTGATCATATTTAAGATTGAAGCATTAAATAATGGTAGGGCTTCCTTGAGCAGCCTGGTAGGAATGGGGTCTAATAGACATGTTGATGGTTTGGAGGAAGTGACTAATGAAAATAACTCAGACAGAACAATGGGAGAGAAAGAGTCTAAACAAATACCACCATTACTGAAAGCAGCCAAAGATAACGATATGTCTTTGGGATGGTTATGAGTAATTTTTTCTCTAATAGTTAAAATTTTATTAGCAAAGAAAGTCATGAAGTCATTACTAGTTAAAGTTAAAGGAATACTCGGCTCAACAGAGCTCTGACTCTGTCAGCCTGGCTACCGTGCTGAAAAGAATCCTGGGGTTGTTCTTATTTTCTTCAATTAGTGATGAGTAGTAAGATGTCCTAGCTTTACAGAGGGCTTTTTATAGAGCAACAGACTCTTTTTCCAGGCTAAGTGAAGATCTTCTAAATTAGTGAGACGCCATTTCCTCTTCAACTTACGGGTTATCTGCTTTAAGCTGCGAGTTTGTGAGTTATACCACGGAGTCAGGCACTTCTGATTTAAGGCTCTCTTTTTCAGAGGAGCTACAGCATCCAAAGTTGTGCTCAATGAGGATGTAAAACTGCTGACAAGATAATCTATCTCACTCACAGAGTTTAGGTAGCTACTCTGCACTGTGTTGGTACATGGCATTGGAGAACATAAAGAAGGAATCATTGTTGTGTGTTGGGGGGTTTGGCTGGACATTTTGGTGGTGTTTTCTTTTCTTTGCTCTCCAGGTGGTATGCAAACTGTTTTTTTGTCTGTGGAGAAGGTGCTGGCAGAAGAGTCCTTCACCCTCATCAGCATCATTGGCTGCACTTGTGGAGGATGTTCACGTGCAGGCCTAAAGACTTGCAGCACCTGTGGATGATGCTCACGTGCAAACTTAAAGACTTTCAGCTGAAGCAGATAATGAGATGGCGTTCTGCATTTAAGCCTTGAGTGATTCGAGCAGAATTGCCGGGAACTCGACCTTGTGACGTTCGTTTGTGAGACGCTGAGGACCGTGCCAGGGTTTAACACATCGTGCCTGTGAAGGAGGACGGGTGAGGGACACATGCTGTCAGCACACATCAGAGGTGATTATTGTCTGAATGATCGTTAATAGTAATTTGGCATTTTGTTACGCAGTATATTTGAACATTGATGAGAATTGTGCAGCTCGCTTCTCACTGCCGTGGCGTACGGAATGATGATCCTCCACCTGTTGTGAGAAGCTGCTCATTTACATAAAGCTTAAATTCAGACCTGAATGTGTTGCTGATAGTGTGTGCCTTTGAAGGATATTTGTTGTAGCTGTTGACTTACCTCACCTTTTCCATCCTTCACAGAGTCAGTTTGTCGTATCCACCTGGGGGGTGTTCGGCGGTGAGTCTGGGTCCAGAAGCGTCGGGCTTCGATCCATTTGGGCGCTGGAGAGCGCGCCGTCCTTCACTCCGCCAGACAAACCGCACATTTATGTTGTACACAATTATTGCACAGACGGGAAATAAACTTGTTTTGTTTTTGGAACCGCTTTCTGGTTATTTTAGTGCTGGGTTCAGTCAGACGCTGGTCGCGCTCCTCAACTCGCGTCTGCACATAACAGTAGTTCCCGGCCATTCCAAACTGGACCCAGCGGCAGAAGCGGTTCCTTTTGCTGAAAAAGTTCAAGAATACCTGGAGAAGATATGGGAGGAATTACGGCCTCTCGCAAATCAAATTAAACAAACAGATGCTTGCATTACGGAGCTTGCAGTGCAAGTCGTTCTGCTTCCTGCTGCTCCAGCTGCGGCACTATCGATACCGGTGCAGATAACTCCGTCACCCAAGGGGAGGCGGAGTGCGGCGGATTATTCCGTGGATTTCCGAATTTTTTCTGCTCAGTCTGGTTGGAATGCCACAGCTTTGAGAGGACTGTTTGTGGATGGTTTGAACGATTCATTAAAAGACAAGCTAGCAGTCCGTGACGAACCAAAAGATTTAGATGAGCTAATATCTTTGGCTATTCGTCTAGATGATCAGATAAAGGAGCGTGGATGCGAGAGAGGGCGGACATCAGAGCGGGTCTTTTTGTCTCGGGGCTTTCCCCGACACAGATCTGGGCTGCCTCTTCTTCGCCCCACTGAGACTCCTCCGACGGGACCTCTGGCTCCTCTTGCGGATGAGCCCATGCAGCTCGGACAAGCTGAAGCCGCCATGTTGCCCCAGTCACATAAGCGTCAAGAAAGAGAACAATGACGTATCTCCAGGTGTTCTTAGACAGGCATAATAATGGACACACAAAAAAAAGGGGCAAATCTTTGGTTGTTTAGTTATTTGGGCTGTTTTTCTTTTCTTGTAAGGGGTTATAAATTGTTTGGGGATTTAGAGGTGGTTCTGGTGGAGTGAACGACTGGCAGTTCGGAGCTCGGCTGGACTCAGGTAATCATTATTTGAATTTAGGTAATTTTTGTTTGAGGATTGGTGTTGGGAAGGTGTCGTAGCACGGACCCACAACAGGGGGCGCAAATGAACGGACAATGAGTAAGCCAAAAGGTAACAATTTAATGTTGTGATATTACACAACGAAACGTGTCTTAATCTCACAGTCAATAAACACCAGGTGAAGTGTGGGCAGGCTCGAAGACAGAAGACGCCCGACGAGAGAGAAGCCGCGTCCCACACGGCTTCCACCACCAACGGCCTGAAGAACACCGGAGCCGCCAAGTCCCGAGTCCCCAGGTGGCCTCTGTCTTCGACTGTCGACCCTGGTACTGCTGGCAGAAAGCAGAAATATGATGTGTGAGTGTGAGTCCGCACACTCAGTAATATATAGTCCAGATACCGTTAGGAGGGAGCACCTCCACCTCCAAATCACACACACTCGTGCAGCTCCTGTTTGTCCCTCTTCTGGGTCTTCACAGGATTACGGCTGCAAACAGACGTAAGTCACAGTTTAAATTCAGCAGAGAAATTACCTTGGTTCTGGTAGTCGATTTCTCGGCGGGGAGGTGGAGTTGCAGTCCGGCTTATATAGTAGTGTAGATGAGTGACAGCTGGAGTGATGAGTGACAGCTGTCACTTCCTCTGGGTCTGGCGCCCTCTCGTGCTTGGAGCCCGCACTCCAAGCAGGGCGCCCTCTGGTGGTAGTGGGCCAGCAGTACCTCCTCTTCAGCGGCCCACACAACAGGACCCCCCCCTCAACGGGCGCCTCCTGGCGCCCGACCGGGCTTGTCCGGGTGTCGTCTGTAGAAATCGGCCAGGAGGGCCGGGTCCAGGATGAAGCTCCTCTTCACCCAGGAGCGTTCCTCAGGACCATACCCCTCCCAGTCCACCAGATATTGGAACCCCCGGCCCTTACGACGGACGTCCAGGAGCCTGTGGACCGTCCAAGCAGGCTCCCCGTTGATGAGCTGGGCAGGAGGCGGCGTAGGTCCAGGTGCACAGAGGGGCGAGGTGTGGTGTGGCTTGATACGGGACACGTGGAAGACAGGGTGGATCCGCAGTGAAGCCGGGAGTCGGAGCTTCACTGCGGCCGGGTTGATGATCTTGAGGATGGGGAATGGTCCGATGTACCTGTCCTTTAATTTAGGTGAGTCCACACAGAGGGGGATGTCCTTTGTTGACAGCCACACCTCCTGCCCGGGCTAGTATGTGGGGGCCGCGGAACGTCGGCGGTCCGCATGGGTCTTGGCCCTCGTCCGGGCCTTTAACAGGGCAGATCGGGCGGTCCGCCACACCCGGCGGCACCTCCTGAGGTGGGCCTGGACCGAGGGCACACCGACCTCTCCCTCCACCAGCGGGAACAATGGGGGCTGGAACCCCAAACATGCCTCAAAAGGGGAGAGGCCGGTAGCAGATGAGACTTGGCTGTTATGGGCATACTCGATCCAGGCCAGATGGTGACTCCAGGCCGCCGGGTGCGCGGAGGTGACGCAGCGAAGGGCCTGTTCCAACTCCTGGTTAGCCCGCTCTGCCTGGCCATTGGTCTGGGGGTGGTACCCGGACGAGAGACTCACGGTGGCCCCCAGCTCCTTACAGAAACTCTTCCACACCTGCGAAGAGAACTGGGGACCACGATCTGATACAATGTCCGATGGTATCCCATGCAGCCGCATGACGTGGCGGACCAGGAGGTCTGCCGTCTCCTGGGCTGTCGGGAGCTTCGGGAGGGCCACGAAGTGGGCCGCCTTGGAGAACCGGTCCACTATCGTGAGAATAACGGTGTTGCCCTGGGACGGCGGGAGGCCCGTGATGAAGTCCAGGCCGATGTGAGACCAGGGGCGATGAGGCACTGGCAGGGTTGGAGGAGTCCGTCGTCCTCCGATGGTCTGCCTTGCCCCTGGCGCAGATGGTACAGGCCTGGACGTAGTCCCGGACGTCGGTTTCCAGGGACGCCCACCAGAAGCGCTGCTGGACTACTGCCACGGTCCTACGCACTCCGGGATGACAGGAGAGCTTGGACCCGTGACAGAAGTCCAATACGGCAGCTCTTGCCTCTGGTGGGACGTACAGTTTGTTCTTGGGGCCAGTCCCCGGGTCCGGGCTCCTTGTCAGGGCCTCCCGGACGGTCTCCTCCACGTCCCAGGTGAGGGTGGCCACGACAGTGGACTCGGGGATGATGGTCTCGGTGGGGTTCGACAGCCCCGCTTTGGCTTCTTCTTCGTGCACCCGGGACAATGCATCTGGTTTTTGGTTCTTGGTCCCGGGGCGATACGTGATCTGGAAGTCAAAACGTCCAAAGAACAGTGACCAGCGGGCTTGCCTGGGGTTCAGCCGCTTGGCGGTCCTGATATACTCCAGGTTCCGATGGTCAGTGAAAACCGTGAATGGCACAGACGCTCCCTCCAGCAGGTGTCTCCACTCTTCAAGAGCCTCCTTCACCGCAAGAAGTTCCCGATTGCCGACGTCATAGTTCCGTTCAGCTGGGGTCAACCTGCGGGAATAAAAGGCACAAGGATGGAGGACTTTATCAGCCTCCACGCTCTGGGACAGCACGGCTCCTATACCTGAGTCAGAGGCGTCCACCTCTACTATGTACTGGCGATCAGGATCAGGCTGCACCAGAACTGGTGCAGTCGAGAACCGGTGTTTCAACTCCTGGAACGCGGCTTCGCACCGATCCGACCAGGCGAAGGGGACCTTGGTGGAGGTCAGGGCAGTCAGGGGCTAACTACCTGACTGTAACCTTTAATGAACCTCCTGTAGAAATTTGCAAAGCCTAGGAACTGCTGTAGTTTCCTGCGGCTTGTTGGTTGGGGCCAATCTCTCACCGCCACAACCTTAGCCGGATCAGGGGCGACGGAGTTGGAGGAGATGATGAACCCCAGGAAGGACAAAGAAGTGCGGTGGAACTCGCACTTCTCGCCCTTCACAAACAGCCGGTTCTCCAACAACCGCTGTAGGACCTGACGTACATGCTGGACATGGGTCTCAGGGTCCGGGGAAAAGATGAGTATATCGTCCAGATATACGAAGACGAACCGATGCAGGAAGTCCGCGCACGTCTCGACACAGCCCCCGTACGGTTCCGGAGGGCTTATGTATGCTTCAGGGGACGGTGGGGGGGTTCGTTGAACGACCAGTGGAACGTCTAATACGGGCCCAGGACCAGCCAGAGGAGTGGCTGCAGCAGCGCCCTGATCGCGCGCTTCCACCCTGGCGGTGAGAGCCTCCACCCTCCGATTAAGGAGGACACTCTGCTCGGTCACTAATTCTAACCGGGCCTTGAAGGCGGTTAAGATCTGCTGCAGCTCACTCAACCCGCCTCCCGCTGACGCCTGCGCTCCTGGCTCTTCCATTGGCCGTTCAAGCTGGAGTTGACGCCCCTCGGAGTCCATGACGTTGGCTGAGAAATCCTGTTGGGAAGGTGTCGTAGCACGGACCCACAACAGGGGGCGCAAATGAACGGACAATGAGTAAGCCAAAAGGTAACAATTTAATGTTGTGATATTACACAACGAAACGTGTCTTAATCTCACAGTCAATAAACACCAGGTGAAGTGTGGGCAGGCTCGAAGATAGAAGACGCCCGACGAGAGAGAAGCCGCGTCCCACACGGCTTCCACCACCAACGGCCTGAAGAACACCGGAGCCGCCAAGTCCCGAGTCCCCAGGTGGCCTCTGTCTTCGACTGTCGACCCTGGTACTGCTGGCAGAAAGCAGAAATATGATGTGTGAGTGTGAGTCCGCACACTCAGTAATATATAGTCCAGATACCGTTAGGAGGGAGCACCTCCACCTCCAAATCACACACACTCGTGCAGCTCCTGTTGTCCCTCTTCTGGGTCTTCACAGGATTACGGCTGCAAACAGACGTAAGTCACAGTTTAAATTCAGCAGAGAAATTACCTTGGTTCTGGTAGTCGATTTCTCGGCGGGGATGGTGGAGTTGCAGTCCGGCTTATATAGTAGTGTAGATGAGTGACAGCTGGAGTGATGAGTGACAGCTGTCACTTCCTCTGGGTCTGGCGCCCTCTCGTGCTTGGAGCCCGCACTCCAAGCAGGGCGCCCTCTGGTGGTAGTGGGGCCAGCAGTACCTCCTCTTCAGCGGCCCACACAACAATTGGGTCGTTTTTGTTTTTTATTTCCTGCTTCCCTAACCCCAACCTCACATGCTCTAAGACCGTTTGTCTTGTGGGTTGTGGGTGGTGCAGGTTGGTACGCTGAGCGTTATCTCAGAAACCTCTGCACCTAGGGGGGGGTTGTCAGGGGCGTTTTTTTTGGGTTTGGTTAGGGCCCGGTTCCTCTCCAGCCCTGGCGGGCCTTGCAAGTCGTTCTGGGGGGGTGTTTGTTATTTTTCTTTGTGAATTTATGTTGGTATTGTGTTGTTGGGGCTATGTTAGGTTTTTGGATTTGGGTGTTTTTCTTTTCTTCCCAGGGTTGGATGGGACGGTCCCCTGGGGAGGGTTTGGGTGGGTTATGTATTTTTCTTGTATGTTGGGTTGTATATGGGACTCTTTGGGGTTTTTTGTTGATTGCCAGCCGGCCTTCCAGCCGCGGTGCCCTGTCCTGCTGTCTGCGGCGGACCTTGGGGAGCATACGCCGTCTGCTTCCTGAAGTGGACCCCGGTGGGAGGTGCTGTTCTCGGGCCTGGTCTGTTCGGTCGCCGGGAGGTCCCGTTGATGGGGGGGGGGTACTGTGTGTGTTGGGGAGTTTGGCTGGACATTCTGGTGGTGTTTCTTTTCTTTGCTCTCCAGGTGGTATGCAAACTGGTTTTTTGGTCTGTGGAGAAGGTGCTGGCAGAAGAGTCCTTCACCCTCATCAGCATCATTGGCTGTACTTGTGGAGGATGTTCACGTGCAGGCCTAATGACTTGCAGCACCTGTGGATGGATGCTCATCTGCAACTAAAGACTTTCAGCTGAAGCAGATAATGAGATGGCGTTCTGCATTAAGCCATGAGTGATTCGAGCAGAATTGCCGGGAACTCGACCTTGTGACGTCGTTTGTGAGACGCTGAGGACCGCGCCAGGGTTTGACACATCGTGCCTGTGAAGGAGGACGGGTGAATGACACATGCTGTCAGCACAATCAGAGGTGATTATTGTCTGAATGATCGTTAATAGTAATTTGGCATTTTGTTACGCAGCTATTTGAACATGATGAGAATTGTGCAGCTCGCTTCTCACTGCCGTGGCGTACGGAATGATGATCCTCCACCCCTGTTGTGAGAAGCTGCTCATTTACATAAAGCTTAAATTCAGACCTGAATGTGTTTGCTGATAGTGTGTGCCTTTGAAGGAATATTTGTTGTAGCTGTTGACTGTTGTTCACCTTTCCATCCTTCACAGAATCAGTTTGTTGTATACACCTGGGGGGTGTTCGTCGGGAGTCTGGGTCCAGAAGCGTCACGGCTTCGATCCATTTGGGTGCTGGATTGAGCGCGCCGTCCTTCACTCCGCCAGACAAACGCACATTTATGTTGTACACACTTATTGCACAGAGGGAAATAAACTTTGTTTTGTTTTTGGAACCGCTTTCTGGTTATTTTAGCGCTGGGTTCAGTCAGACGCTGGTCGCGCTCCTCAACTCGCGTCTGCACATAACAATCATATCCTTAAACCTAGTTACAGCGCTTTCCGAAAGACTTCTACTGTAATGAAATTTATTCCCCACTGCTGGCAGTCCATTAAAGTAAATGTAAATGTTATAAGAAATGATCAGACAGAAGGGGGTTTTCAGGGAATATGTTTAAGTCTTCAATTTCCATACCATAAGTCAGAACAAGATCTAAAGTATGGTTAAAGTGGTGGGTGGACTCATTTACATTTTGAGCGAAGCCAATGAGTCTAATAATAGATTAAATGCAGTGTGAGGCTGTCATTCTCAGCATCTATGTGGATGTTAAAATTGCCCACTATAATTATCTTATCTGAGCTAAGCACTAAGTCAGACAAAAGGTCTGAAAATTCACAGAGAAACTCACAGTAACGACCAGGTGGACGATAGATAACAACAAATAAAATCTGGTTTTTGGGACTTCCAATTTGGATGGACAAGACTAAGAGTCAAGCTTTCAAATGAATTAAAACTCTGTCTGGGTTTTTGATTAATTAATAAGCTGGAGTGGAAGATTGCTGCTAATCCTCCCCCTCGGCCCGTGCTACGAGCATTCTGACAGTTAGTGTGACTCGGGGGTTTTGATTCATTTAAACTAACATTCATTCTGCTGTAACCAGGTTTCTATAAGGCAGAATAAATCAATATGTTGATCAATTATTATATCATTTACTAACAGGGACTTAGAAGAGAGAGACCTAATGTTAATAAACCACATTTAACCCTGTTTAGTCTGTGGTGCAGTTGGAAGGTGCTATATATCAATCAATCAATCAATCAATAAAAAATTGATTGATTGATTGATTGATTGATATATTTTTGTTTGGTTTGAATTTTTAGCTTAAATAGATTTTTACTGGTTGTTGGTCTGGGAGCAGGCAACCGTCTCTAAGGGGATGGGGTATTGGGGGGATTGGCAGGGGGAGAGAAGCTGCAGAGAGGTGTGTAAGACTACAACACTGCTTCCTGGTCCCAACCCTGGATAGTCACGGTTTGGAGAGAGGAATGGTCTATTTGAAGAAGTTTCAGTTCAGGTTTTAGAATTCATCATCGTACAGAAACAGCACTTAGTGAAGGTACAAATGATCTTCTTATGGCCTCCAGACAGTGGACTCATCTCTGTGCTCTCACTGCGGTATTGTATCACTGCCTGTTCCGGAGCACAGCAGGTGTTTTTCTGTATCTGTTAGCTGTTTAATCTGCGCAGTTGATTGATCTAGTTATCTAGATTACGATTTGTTTCACAGTGTAATCTTTACGTGCCTTAACTAAAGCACTCCTTCTGCTGAATCACCTCTAATTATTTACACATTATTCACTTTGCGTGTTTTTAGGAATCCGCTAGCTTAGCATAGCTACTAGCTCTTAGCGATTTAGCCATGGCGGCTTCTCCTGTCTCTCCCGCACTTTTCTTCTCTGGGTGTGAAATGTTTAGTTTATTCCTCGGCCTCCTTAGCACGTAACGGTACTTGTAATAAGTGTAGCTTATTCGTAGCTTTGGAGGCCAGGCTGGGCGAAATGGAGACTCGGCTCCGCACCGTGGAAATTCTACAGCTAGCCAGGCCCCTGTAGTCGGTGCGGACCAAGGTAGCTTAGCCGCCATTAGTTACCCCCTGGCAGATCATGAGCAGCCGGGAAAGCAGGCTGACTGGGTGACTGTGAGGAGGAAGCGTAGCCCTAAACAGAAGCCCCGTGTACACCGCCAACCCGTTCACATCTCTAACCGTTTTTCCCACTCGACGACACACCTGCCGAGGATCAAACTCTGGTTATTGGCGACTCTGTTTTGCGAAATGTGAAGTTAGCGACACCAGCAACCATAGTCATTGTCTTCCGGGGGCCAGAGCAGGCGACATTGAAGGAAATTTGAAACTGCTGGCTAAGGCTAAGCGTAAATTTGGTAAGATTGTAATTCACGTCGGCAGTAATGACACCCGGTCTACGCCAATCGGAGGTCACTAAAATTAACATTAAATCGGTGCTGTAACTTTGCAAAAACAATGTCGGACTCTGTAGTTTTTCTCTGGGCCCCTCCCCAATCAGACCGGGAGTGACATGTTTAGCTGCATGTTCCCATGAATTGCTGGCTGTCTGAGTGGTGTCAAAAAATGAGGTTGGCTTCATAGATAATGTTAGCTTCTGGGGAAAACCTGGTCTTGTTAGGAGAGACGGCATCCATCCCACTTTGGATGGAGCAGCTCTCATTTCTAGAAATCTGGCCAATTTTTCTTAAATCCTCCAAACGTGACTATCCAGGGTTGGGACCAGGAAGCAGAGTTGTAGTCTTACACACCTCTCTGCAGCTTCTCTCCCCCTGCCATCCCCTCATTACCCCATCCCCGTAGAGACGGTGCCTGCTCCCAGACTACCAATAACCAGCAAAAATCTATTTAAGCATAAAAATTCAAAAAGAAAAATAATATAGCAACCTTCAACTGCACCACAGACTAAAAAACAGTAAATGTGGTCTATTAAACATTAGGTCCTCTCTTCTAAGTCCTTGTTAGTAAATGATATAATAACTGATCAACATATTGATTTATTCTGCCTTACAGAAACCTGGTTACAGCAGGATGATATAGTTAGTTTAAATGAGTCAACACCCCCGAGTCACACTAACTGTCAGAATGCTCGTAGCACGGGCCGGGGCGGAGGATTAGCAGCAATCTTCCATTCCAGCTTATTAATTAATCAAAAACCCAGACAGAGCTTTAATTCATTTGAAAGCTGACTCTTAGTCTTGTCCATCCAAATTGGAAGTCCCAAAAACCAGTTTTATTTGTATTATCTATCGTTCCACCTGGTCGTTACTGTGAGTTTCTCTGTGAATTTTCAGACCTTTTGTCTGACTTAGTGCTTAGCTCAGACAAGATAATTATAGTGGGCGATTTTAACATCCACACAGATGCTGAGAATGACAGCCTCAACACTGCATTTAATCTATTATTAGACTCTATTGGCTTTGCTCAAAAAGTAAATGAGTCCACCCACCACTTTAATCATATCTTAGATCTTGTTCTGACTTATGGTATGGAAATAGAAGACTTAACAGTATTCCCTGAAAACTCCCTTCTGTCTGATCATTTCTTAATAACATTTACATTTACTCTGATGGACTACCCAGCAGTGGGGAATAAGTTTCATTACACTAGAAGTCTTTCAGAAAGCGCTGTAACTCGGTTTAAGGATATGATTCCTTCTTTATGTTCTCTAATGCCATATACCAACACAGTGCACCGTAGCTACCTAAACTCTGTAAGTGAGATAGAGTATCTCGTCAATAGTTTTACATCCTCATTGAAGACAACTTTGGATGCTGTAGCTCCTCTAAAAAAGAGAGCTTTAATCAGAAGTGCCTGACTCCGTGGTATAACTCACAAACTCGTAGCTTAAAGCAGATAACCCGTAAGTTGGAGAGGAAATGGGTTCACTAATTTAGAAGATCTTACACTTAGCTGGTAAAAAGAGTTGTTGCTCTATAAAAAAGCCCTCCGTAAAGCTAGGACATCTTTTCTACTCATCACTAATTGAAGAAAAATAAGAACAACCCCAGGTTCTTTTCCGCACTGTAGCCAGGCTGACCAAGAGTCAGAGCTCTATTGAGTGAGTATTCCATTAACTTTAACTAGTAATGACTTCAGACTTTCTTTGCTAACAAATTTTACCTATTAGAGAAAAAATTACTCATAACCATCCCAAAGACGTATCGTTATCTTTGGCTGCTTTCAGTGATGCCGGTATTTGGTTAGGACTCTTTCTCATCCGATTGTTCTGTCTGAGTATTTTCATTAGTTACTTCATCCAAACCATCAACATGTTTATTAGACCCATCCTACCAGGCTGCTCAAGGAAGCCCCTACCATTATTTAATGCTTGATCTTAAATCTGACCAATCTATCTTTGTTAGTTGGCTATGTACCACAGGCTTTTAATCAATCAATCAATCAATCAATTTTTTTTTATATAGCGCCAAATCACAACAAACAGTTGCCCCAAGGCGCTTTATATTGTAAGGCAAGGCCATACAATAATTATGTAAAACCCCAACGGTCAAAACGACCCCCTGTGAGCAAGCACTTGGCTACAGTGGGAAGGAAAAACTCTCTTTAACAGGAAGAAACCTCCAGCAGAACCAGGCTCAGGGAGGGGCAGTCTTCTGCTGGGACTGGTGGGGCTGAGGGAGAGAACCAGGAAAAAGACATGCTGTGGAGGGGAGCAGAGATCGATCACTAATGATTAAATGCAGAGTGGTGCATACAGAGCAAAAAGAGAAAGAAACAGTGCATCATGGGAACCCCCCAGCAGTCTACGTCTATAGCAGCATAACTAAGGGATGGTTCAGGGTCACCTGATCCAGCCCTAACTATAAGCTTAGTAAAAACGAAAGTTTTAAGCCTAATCTTAAAGTAGAGAGGGTGTCTGTCTCCCTGATCTGAATTGGGAGCTGGTTCCACAGGAGAGGAGCCTGAAAGCTGAAGGCTCTGCCTCCCATTTCTACTCTTACAAACCCTAGGAACTACAAGTAAGCCTGCAGTCTGAGAGCGAAGCGCTCTATTGGGGTGATATGGTACTACGAGGTCCCCTAAGATAAGATGGGACCTGATTATTCAAACCTTATAAGTAAGAAGAAGAATTTAAATTCTATTCTAGAATTAACAGGAAGCCAATGAAGAGAGGCCAATATGGGTGAGATATGCTCTCTCCTTCTAGTCCCCGTCAGTACTCTAGCTGCAGCATTTTGACTTAACTGAAGGCTTTTTAGGGACTTTTAGGACAACCTGATAATAATGAATTACAATAGTCCAGCCTAGAGGAAATAAATGCATGAATTAGTTTTTCAGCATCACTCTGAGACAGACCTTTCTGATTTAGAGATATTGCGTAAATGCAAAAAAGCAGTCCTACATATTTGTTTAATATGCGCTTTTTTTAATGGTGGCAGTAATTAAACCACTTACTTAAAAAGCCATCACTTGACCCAGCTATCTTAGCTAATTATAGGCCAATCTCCAACCTTCCTTTCTCTCAAAAATTCTTGAAAGGGTAGTTGTAAAACAGCTAACTGATCATCCTGCAGAGGAATGCTCTATTTGAAGAGTTTCAGTCGGTTTTTAGAATTCATCATAGTACAGAAACAGCATTTAGTGAAGGTTACAATGATCTTCTTATGGCCTCGGACAGTGGACTCATCTCTGTGCTTGTTCTGTTAGACCTCAGTGCTGCTTTTTGATACTGTTGACCATAAAATTTTATACAGAGATTAGAGCATGCCCATAGGTATTAAAGGCACTGCGCTGCGGTGGTTTGAATCATATTGTCTAATAGATTACACTTTGTTCATGTAATGGGGAATCGTCTTCACAGACTAAAGTAATTATTGGAGTTCCACAAGGTTCTGTGCTAGGACCAATTTTATTCACTTTATACATGCTTCCCTTAGGCAGTATTATTAGACGGTATTGCTTATTGTTGCTCACGGTTACGCAGATGATACCCAGCTTTATCTATCCATGAAGCCAGAGGACACACACCAATTAGCTAAACTGCAGGATTGTTTTACAGACATAAAGACATGGATGACCTCTAATTTCCTGCTTTTAAACTCAGATAAAACTGAAGTTATTGTACTTGGCCCCACAAATCTTAGAAACATGGTGTCTAACCAGATCCTTACTCTGGATGGCATTACCCTAACCTCTAGTAATACTGTGAGAAATCTTGGAGTCATTTTTGATCAGGATATGTCATTCAAAGCACATATTAAACAATATTGTAGGACTGCTTTTTGCATTTACGCAATATCTCTAAAATCAGAAAGGTCTTGTCTCAGAGTGATGCTGAAAAACTAATTCATGCATTATTTTCCTCTAGGCTGGACTATTGTAATTCATTATTATCAGGTTGTCCTAAAAGTTCCCTAAAAAGCCTTCAGTTAATTCAAAATGCTGCAGCTAGAGTACTGACGGGGACTAGAAGGAGAGAGCATATCTCACCCATATTGGCCTCTCTTCATTGGCTTCCTGTTAATTCTAGAACAGAATTTAAAATTCTTCTTCTTACTTATAAGGTTTTGAATAATCAGGTCCCATCTTATCTAGGGACCTCGTAGTACCATATCACCCCCAATAGAGCGCTTCGCTCTCAGACTGCAGGCCCTACTTGTAGTTCCTAGGGTTTGTAAGAGTAGAATGGGAGGCAGAGCCTTCAGCTTTCAGGCTCCTCTCCTGTGGAACCAGCACCCAATTCAGATCAGGGAGACAGACACCCTCTCTACTTTTAAGATTAGGCTTAAAACTTTCCTTTTTGCTAAAGCTTATAATTAGGGCTGGATTCAGGTGACCCTGAACCATCCTTAGTTATGCTGCTATAGACGTAGACTGCTGGGAGGGTTCCCATGATGCACTGTTTCTTTCTCTTTTTGCTCTGTATGCACCACTCTGCATTTAATAATTAGTGATCGATCTCTGCTCCCCTCCACAGCATGTCTTTTTCCTGGTTCTCTCCCTCAGCCCCAACCAGTCCCAGCAGAAGACTGCCCCTCCCTGAGCCTGGTTCTGCTGGAGGTTTCTTCCTGTTAAAGGGAGTTTTTCCTTCCCACTGTAGCTAAGTGCTTGCTCACAGGGGGTCGTTTTGACCGTTGGGGTTTTACATAATTATTGTATGGCCTTGCCTTACAATATAAAGCGCCTTGGGGCAACTGTTTGTTGTGATTTGGCGCTATATAAAAAAATTGATTGATTGATTGATTGTGCTTGTTCTGTTAGACCTCAGTGCTGCTTTTGATACTGCTGACCATAAAATTTTATTACAAAGATTAGAGCATGCCATAGGTATTAAAGGCACTGCGCTGCGGTGGTTTGAATCATATTTATCTAATAGATTACAATTTGTTCATGTAAATGGGGAATCTTCTTCACAGACTAAGGTTAATTATGGAGTTCCACAAGGTTCTGTGCTAGGACAATTTATTCACTTTATACATGCTTCCCTTAGGCAGTATATTAGACAGCATTGCTTAATTTTCATTGTTACGCAGATGATACCCAACTTTATCTATCCTGAAGCCAGAGGACACACACCAATTAGCTAAACTGCAGGATGTCTTACAGACATAAAGACATGGATGACCTCTAATTTCCTGCTTTTTTAAACTCAGATAAACTGAAGTTATGTACTGGCCCCACAAATCTTAGAAACATGGTGTCTAACCAGATCCTTACTCTGGATGGCATTACCCTGACCTCTAGTAATACTGTGAGAAATCTGGAGTCATTTTTGATCAGGATATGTCATCAAAGCGCATATTAAACAAATATGTAGGACTGCTTTTTTGCATTTACGCAATATCTCTAAAATTAGAAAGGTCTTGTCTCAGAGTGATGCTGACAAACTAATTCATGCATTTATTTCCTCTAGGCTGGACTATGTAATTCATTATTATCAGGTTGTCCTAAAAGTTCCCTGAAAAGCCTTCAGTTAATTCAAAATGCTGCAGCTAGGTACTAAAGGGGACTAGAAGGAGAGAGCATATCTCACCCATACTTGGCCTCTCTCATTGGCTTCCTGTTAATTCTAGAATAGAATTTAAAATTCTTCTTCTTACTTATAAGGTTCTGAATAATCAGGTCCCATCTATCTAGGGACCTCATAGTACCATATCACCCCAATAGAGCGCTTCGCTCTCAGGACTGCAGGCTTACTTGTAGTTCCTAGGGTTTGTAAGAGTAGACTGGGAGGCAGAGCCTTCAGCTTTCAGGCTCCTCTCCTGTGGAACCAGCTCACAATTCAGATCAGGGAGACAGACACCCTCTCTACTTTTAAGATTAGGCTTAAAACTTCCTTTTTTGCTAAAGCTTATAGTTAGGGCTGGATCAGGTGACCCTGAACATCCCTAGTTATGCTGCTATAGAGTTAGACTGCTGGGGGGTTCCCATGATGCACTGAATGTTTCTTTCTCTTTTTGCTCTGTATGCACCACTCTGCATTTAATCATTAGTGATTGATCTCTGTTCCCCTCCACAGCATGTCTTTTTACTGGTTCTCTCCCTCAGCCCCAACCAGTCCCAGCAGAAGACCTGCCCCTCCCTGAGGCCGTGTTCTGCTGGAGGTTTCTTCCTGTTTAAAAGGGAGTTTTTCCTTCCCACTGTCGCCAAGTGCTTGCTCACAGGGGGTGTTTTGACGTTGGGGTTTTTACGTAATTATTGTATGGCCTTGCCTTACAATATAAAGCGCCTTGGGGCAAGTGTTTGTTGTGATTTTGGCGCTTATATACAATAAAATTTGATTGATTGATTAAACCATGTCCACTCCGGTCCGAATTGGGAGGAGGGGCCCAAGAGAAACCTACAGAGAATCCGCCGACATTGTTTTTGCAAAGTTACACACCGATTCAATAGTTAATTCTTAGTGACCTTGGCCGATTGGCGTAACCGGGGTGTCATTACTGCCGATGTGAATTACCATTTTACCAAATTTACGCTTAGCCTTAGCCAGCAGTTTCAAATTTCTTCAATGTCGCCTGCTCTGGCCCCAGGAAGACAATTGACTATGGTTGCTGGTGTCGCTAACTTCACATAGGGCTGAAATGATTAGTTGAGTAATTCGAATAATTCGATTCCAAAAAATGTTCGAGGCAAATTGTGCCTCGAAGTTTCGTTTAACATTGTAGTACATATGCCAGGCCTGTGTGTGGTGCTGTAAGGGTCCCCAGAAAAAAAACAAACCAGAAGAAGAGTAGAGCAAGCGCTAATCAAATTAGCACAAAACTACAGCTTTCTCCAACATGACAAATAGAGGGAACTAAAGCGTTTTAGGAAAAAAAGACGGTCCACGCTGATCATAGCTACTGTGCATTTAAAGCAAAGCAGTGTGTTGGTTTTTTTTTTTTTTTTTAACAGTTCGTCCGCTGGCAGCTCTACACGCGGCGGCCCGGCTGCTGCCTCTCTCCTGCCCGGTGTATGCGGCTCAGCTCTCTTGCCCCTCACACAGCTCCGTCCCGGCCACAGACCGTCTTGGAAGAAAGTCCATCTCTTTCTTCTGTGTGACTCGCCAATGAGTGTTTCGCTTTTTAATATTTCGCTTTTTTTTTGGGCAACACACAATCCTTCACAACACGGGAACTCAAATAAAATAATTAAAAAACAAGTGACTGCGAGACTGCATGTTCAACCTCCAGCTGAAAATGAAATGCATTGGCTGAATCGCAGAGTGTTAAAAAGAAATTCATGCAGGGAGCCAGTCCACCACCTTAATAAATAAATAAAATAATAAAAAATGGTTTAAATTTAGCAAGTTAGGGAAAAACAAAAAACAGCCACAACCCATCCCCCATTTCAGCAAAATGTCAAGACTTTGGCCCGACACCAGGAAAGATCCAAAACTTGTAAAGATGTGAAAAAATAAATAATTTACCCAGGAAAACAGAAAGGATCCACTAAATTTGATAATCTCCATGATGACGCAGTGACACTGTGCCATTATTTAGGGAGAACCCTGGACTGTTAATGTTGTAACGCAAAAAGTACTTTTTATTCCGATTACTCGATCAATCGCCAGAATAATCGATAGAACACTTGCTTACTAAAATAATCGATAGCTGCAGCCCTACTTCACATTTCTCCAAAACAGAGTGACCAAAACCAGAAGTGTTCCTCAGCAGTGTGTCGCCGAGTGGGGAAAAAACGGTTAGAGATGTGAACGGGTTTGGTGGTGTACAGGGGGCTTCTGTTTTAGGACTACGCTTCCTCCTCACAGTCACCCAGTCGGCCTGCTTTCCCGGCTGCTCGGGATCTGCTGTGGGACAGCTAACTGCGGCTAAGCTACCTGGTCCGCACCAACTACAGGGGCTGGCTAGGCTGTAGGATTTCCATGGTGCGGAGCCGCATCTCCAATTCGCCAGCCTGGCCTCCAAAGCTACGAACAAGCTACACTTATTACAAGTACCATTACTGCTAAAGGAGGCTGAGGAATAATTAAACATTCACACCCAGAGCAGAAAAGTGTGGGAGAGACAGGAGAAGCCGCCATACTAAACCGGCTAAGAGCTAGTAGGTGCGCTAAGCTAGCGGATTCCTAAAACACACAAAGTGAATAATGTGTAAATATGTTTAGAGGTGATTCAAGCAGGAGGGACGTGCTTTAGTTAAGGCACGTGAAGATTACACTGTGAAACAAATCATTATCTAGTTATCTAGCTCATCTAACTACACAGATTAAACAGCTAACAGATACAGCAAAGCACCGCTGTGCTCCAGAACAGGAAGTGATACAATACCGCAGTGAGAGCCAACCACCAGTAGATGGCATCAAGAGTCAGAGAGAGAGTTACTACTAGAGCTATCAAACTTCGAAATGAGAATGCGTAAAGCGGCAGGCAGGAACTGTGCGATTGCTCCATGTAACTTATGGTCATGGGATGGTGCAATATGGGGGCGGGCGGGGGGGTTGTTCGTTATAGTGTTAGTTTGTTTTGTGTTACATTTATGCTGTGTTTATTGGGTGTGTTTTTATTGTGCATTGTACGCAGCACGGGTCCAAGATTAATTCCCTTTGTAACAATAAAGTACTCGTATATCATATCGTATCATGCCATCCAAGAAACCCATGGGGTTTGGACCACCTTGGATGGTGGGTCTTTGCGGGTTAGTACATAGGGTGGCACAGGGCGAAGTTTGGTCGTCATACTGCCAGCCCCATATTTGATCAATGTTGAATATCGAACATGGGTGTCAACTTCACACTGCTCGTTCTCTTTACACAGAGACACGGCCATAAATATGTTTAGGTTAACAGAAAAGCAGCGTGATTAAACATAAACTAATGGGAACATTATCTGATTCGAAAAATGTTTAATGGTTATAAATGAAAATGTAGTACTGTAGTTGGAAAAAAAAGAACAAACCTGCTCTGTATAAGCGAACTTCGGGCTTGAAAACAGCTTCCAGCACTTTAAACCGTTTGTTTTCTTCTTTTAAACGACCGATTTCGTCGTCGTACTCGGCAATCGTTCTTTCAAACAATTCAAATAATTCTTCATCAGCAGCAGTTAGTCGCTGTTTCAGCAACTTTCTCAGCAGCTGGACTTGAACCATGTTTAAATACAAAACACTTGACGCTGTAATTAAATTAAAATGACTTACGTTTAACCTGTTTACAACCACTAAGCTAAATTAGCTTCGGTAGCTTTGTAAGCTAACGGAAATGACGATGACGATATTCAGCGTTAAGGTGCCATACTGCCATCTACTGGTCTGGAGTGTATCTTCTGTCGAGTTTATTGGCGGTTTGCAAACTGAGGCCTGGAGTGTTGATAGGACGCTAATTCTTTCGAAAGGCATGTCAGTAATTCTCAGTTACCAGGGTTAACTGAAAATTGATTTATAAGCAGAATTTCTGATCGCTGTGAAATATTCGTTCAGGCCTAATGCACATGCTCGGGAACCAGGTGGCGAGCGACAGTTCATTGTCTGCAAAATACCTCACTTGTTTGCAAAGATCAAATAAACTAAGCAGTTTCCACAGAACATATAGTTTATTTACAAGACAGAAAATATTAAATGAATAAGAAATAAATAGAGAGAGAGAGAGAGAGGAGAGAGAGAGAAAATTTAATAAGTAGTGACAAAGTTTTTATTCGGCAACACAAATATTAAATAGAATAGAATTATTATTTTTTTAACTATATGGATTTGAATGACATGCGATTACACCAATCATGCTTGAACCCTCGTGTGCATGCGTGAGTTTTTCTAGTCATTTCCCTGTGGGCAGGCCTTGAGGTGAGATGTGGTCCACGCCCTCTCGGCTGACTTCCTTTGTTCACACGCTGCTCCAGACGGTGCGCGTTGCTTATGCAAATTTTTTCTGGACCCGTGAGGAATATCCAAGTGGACACTATTCGAGAAATTAAGATGGTTTCAGTGAAACGTTTAATGGCTGATGAGAGATTATGGGGTGTTTCTGTCGGTGTAAGGACTTCCCACGGAGCGGGACGTCACGCAGCGCTTCCAGGCGCCGTCGTCGGCCTGTTTTGAGCTGAAACAATCCTAATTTAAGGCTTAATTCACCCAGGACGTCGGTGAGAGAACAGAGAAGATTCAGAAGAGGCCGGCATGAGGACTTTATGCGGACATTCCACTGTTTAGGACATTTTGTAATGAAAGATGTGCGCGCAAAATTCGCCGAGTCGTTTCTGTGACAAATCTGTGTGCGCCGCGACAGGCAAAACACCTCCGTGTTGAAACCATTTGTAAATTCAGGCGGCTTTTGATGGCTTTCAACAAGTGAGTAACTGAGAAATTGTTTAACAGCTTGGGCATGTTCCAACTTGCCCGTAAGGTTTCCAACGGAGGTGTTTTTCCTGTTCGCGACCCACCGCGGTCGGGTCCGGCCCGACATGCGACTCTGCCCGCACGTTCTTTCATTACAAAATGTCCGTTAACAATGGAATGTCCGAATAAACTCCTCATGCCGACTTCTTCTGAAAGTTCTCTGTTTCTCTGACAACTTACTGGGTCAACAGAGCCTGAAATGTGGAAGTTTTCAACTTGAAACGGTGAGGACGCTGCCGCCTTGAAGCGCAGATCCGCCGTCAGGCGCCCGTGGGACCGTCCTTAAAGCGACACTACCAGACCAAAATCTCTCATCAGCCGTTAAAATTTTTAATTCTGAATTTATCGAATGGTGTCCACTCAGTTGTGCCTTACAGTTTTGAAAAAAATTTTATTCAAACAAAGCAGCAGTCTCTGAGCCATTCCTAAACAATGAAAAAAATCGACGAGAGGATGGGCGACTCCTCACTCAAAGACTGCCCACAGGCGAATGACGTAACCGACAAGCGTGAAAAAACTCTCGCATGCACACGAGGGTTTCAAGCATGTCTGATGTAATCACCCGTGATTCAAATCCATATGGTTTTTGAAAAAATAATAAGGTCGGATACTTTTCTAATAGACCTCGTACTATTCACTTATAATTATATTTATATAGTACCAGACACAAGATATCAGCTTAGCAAATAGATGAACATGGAAAATAATCTAATTAATGCATTGCCCCTGGCTTGACCTCCTGCTCCACCATGTCCTTGAGGTGAGCTTATTGCCTTTGTGTGAGGCATCGAGTTTGCTTCTGCAAGTAAGAAAAAAAAAGATATCTTTCATCCTTGGCGTTGCCTGAAAATTGTGCAGTGCCTGTTTTAATTTTCATTCTTTCTGTTTTTTCATTTCCCATCCACAAATGCCACCAAAACGCTTTCAATCATGCGCATTGATGTCCGCTATATTGTGAGATGTGATCAATAAATTGTCAGACTTGGTACAATTTGCAGCACTGCTTTCAGAGGTTTAAAAGAAAAAAGTGGCCCCGTGCCAATTTCCAGGGAGCCCTGGATGAAAAATATGTTTATTTTATTGAGCCTTAATGGATTAGTGTTGGACTAGTTCCAACAGGAACAAACATATAATAATATTAGGGCCTACAGATGTTTTTGAAGCTTTACTTAAGAGAAAATGTCAGCAGACTTAAAATGAGCAGAAGTTTAGTGGAAGTTTTTTTGGTTTGCTGATGGATTTGAAAGTTAGACAAAAAACTAACCTAACAAAAGTTAGATTTGCTAGTTAGCCGTTGATTGTTAACCCTTACTGGGATGCTGGGAAGTTAACGTAGATTTAACTTTGGAGCAGTTTATCAAAGTTCATAGTCAAGAAAAATATTCTCACCTTTTTGGTCTCAACTGCTAAGTAGCACAGATGACTCATAAGGCTACTATCCCACGGAACGGCAAATGCTGAAGAATGATGTGATTTTTGGATTTGCCAACTTTGTTGCCAGTGGCGGTTCTACACTGAATTACTCCCCACTCCATCTGAGCACTCCTCCCCTCCACAGCCCCACCTAAAAAAAAAGACAAAATCTTGCACAAAGCCATTTTATTATTATTATATTACTAATATTTTAGAAGTCCCTCTGAAATTGCAATTGAAATTGACATAAAAAGCCTGCGGGCTACAATATTACTCCAAAACAAAACATCCATGAATTACAAATTTGAATAAAAGTATGGTTAGCATACTGGCATAGTATAGTTCTATGCTTTTCACTCTTAATTCATTTTATTAGGAAATGGAGCGTGCTACAGCCTCAACTTTACCTAATTCTGGGAAGCTCAGGGCTAGTGGCCAGCGATCACCTTAGTATTTCCTGTTTTTCTTGTTTAATGTTGACAAATTACACTGTATTTCTTGTCTTCTGATGCTTGATTCTGTTTTTTCTTTCTGTTTAAGGTGCAGCAACATCCAGAGATGGGTGTGGAAACTGTGCTGGAGACCCTCCTGTCTGTGCACCAACAGCTTTTCCTGTATATTCATTTTGAGAATTGTTCTGTAAAATACGTCTGTCGTATGGCCCAAGCAGAGGGGTCACCTCTTTGAGTCTGGTCTGCTTGAGGTTTCTTCCTCAGAGGGAGTTTTCCCTACCAATGTTGCTCTTGGGGTTGGTAAGGTTAGACCTTACTTGTGTGAAGCTCCTTGAGGCAACTCTGTTGTGATTTGGCGCTATATAAATGAAAATAAATTGAAATTCAATGGGACTAACCTGGTTTTATAATATATATATATATAAAATTATAAAAAATTTTGCTGCCTTTGGCAGTCATGTGCTGCAAGTGACATGAGCGAGGTAATCCTGACTGGATGGGGAAAACTGAGTCTCTCAGGCTTAACTTTCTTTGACCAATGAGTGATCCAGAGTTTTTACTTAAGCCCCTTTCACACTTTGGATCAAAGATATAAATCTTCTGTTCTTACCCAGGAACATGATGGCGCTGGCTTCCTCCCACTTCCCAAGACATGAAAGTTGGGTGAATCTGTGCCTCTATCAGAGGTCCCAAATTGATTCCAGAAAGGAATCAATTTGGGTTCAAGTTTTTCTTTGCAGCCACTCACTCCACCAGGTTATTACACTGATTAACATCACTTTGAGCAGATGGAATCAGTTAATCAGTGAAATCACCTGCTGGAGTGAGTGGCTGCAAAGAAAACTGCACCCTCTCAGCGCTTTCTGGAACCAGTTTGAGACCTCTGCTCTAAATTGACGGTAGGTGTGAGTGGGAGTGTGAATGAGTTTGTCTATTTACATGTTTCAGCCCCTCCCTCTTGCCCAGTGACCCTGGGATCGACTCTGCCCCCTCCCACCCCTCCCCTGACCCTAAAACTGGAATAAGTGATTTTACGAAAATAGACGGCTGTTAACACATTCTGAAACCACACATGGAAAAAAAAAAAAACACAAGCGACTAATGTGAAGGTCAGTCCAACTTTCTGTCCAGTGTGCTTACACAGATTAGTGGTGTGGGAAAAAAAAGATGGATGATTTCTTGAGGGCTTGGTCGCACTAACATTATTGAAATTGAAAGTGCATCGACAACAAATATTTTATTACGTATGTCTTTTTTCCCGATTTGACACGACGTGTCCCTCCTCTCCATTTGCCTTTGAAACAGTCCTGCTGACTTCTGAATTCATCTGTTGACCTCACAGATTACTCTGCAGACAGTAATGTTTATTGTTGGTAGCTGTTGACCACAAGCAGCAGTTGTAGTATTGCTACTTGGACTGAGCTGCACACGCAAAATCGATGCAAAGGGGCTTCGTCAAGTTAAGACCAGCAGTAAGCAGTTGAACCTACATATTGCGCTATGACTACAAATAGATTTCATGACCTCACAGCTGATAATGGAATGTTTAGGATATTAATTCCCTTTATTCTGTGTAGTCAGTTAAAAACACAACATAAGGGGCAACACTATTAGATTATTTCTATTATTGCCTCATTTTGCTGGATTTACAGTCAGCTGTACTTCCACACCAGTTGCATTTTAACTTGCACAGTGGTCAGAAAGTGAGTGTTTAAAAGAAAATAAGTCTAAACTAGTTTGGACAAACTGAGTTGTTGTAGTTGTCATTTATTGGCCTTGCAGCTGTTCCCCTTTTGTCCAGGGTCACCACAGTTGCATTTGGATTTGGCACAAGTTACACAACTGGATCCCCACTGACTTTACTTCTCCTGAAGTAGAACACAGTAACCAAGTGCTGCTGTCTGATGCTGCTCGGACATCAAAAGCTGCGTAAGTGTCAGTATTTCCAGTTCTACAAATCTGACATGATGGTTAAGCATCGTGATGACCATTATTACTGTAACAAATTCTAAATAAAATGTCAACGGGACGCAACATTATCAAAATGTAGTGAATAAGCGGTAACCTCCCAAGTTGAATTAGATTGGATTAGGCCCCAGCTAATGATTTACCAAAATAATAACAATTAGGATTTACTAATTATATTTAATATTATTCGGGGCACCACCTATTTATTGCATCGGTACTTTAATTTAAACATTCAGTAATTTATCAGTCTCAAATGAATTAGTCTCAATTTAATTAAATCAGTCTTGATCTGAAAGTCTGAATTCACAATACGACTGACCCACAGGTTTCCCTTCTGAACACAAAATGAACCACAGCAGAAATATTTTACAATTTATTTAGTCCACAATTGCTTTTCCTTAGCCCATTGTAACCTTGTTTTTTCTCTTTAGGTGTTGAGCCTTTTGTTTAGCTTTTCTGTATGTAAATCCCATTTCCTTTAGGCAGTTGTCTTACAGTTCGGTCACAGACGTTGACTCCAGTTTCCTCCCATTCGTTCCTCATTTGTTTTGTTGTACATTTTTCGATTTTTGAGACATATTGCTTTAAGTTTCTGTCTTGACGCTTTGATGTCTTCCTTGGTCTACCAGTATGTTTGCCTTTAACAACCTTCCCATGTTGTTTGTATTTGGTCCAGAGTTTAGACACAGCTGACTGTGAACAACCAACATCTTTTGCAACATTGCGTAATGATTTACTCTCTTTTAAGAGTTTGATAATCTCTCCTTTGTTTCAATTGACATCTCTAGTGTTGGAGCCATGATTCCTGTCAGTCCACTTGGTTGCACCAGCTCTCCAAGGTGTGTTCACTCCTTTTTAGATGCAGATAACGAGCAGATCTGATATGATGCAGGTGTTAGTTTGGGGATGAAAATTTACAGGGTGATTCCATAATTTTTTCCTCAGAATTGAGTGATTCCATATTTTTTTCCTCTGCTTGGTCTAAAAAGTAACCATTAATGACTGCCACAATCTTTTTTTCTTGATTTCTTATAGTGTTTCTTAAAGCCAGAAAGTTGCCATTTGAAATGACTTTAGTTTTGTGTCATGTCTGTGATCTGCTTTTTTTCTACAAAATTAAACAACTGAATGAACATCCTCCGAGGCCGGTGATTCCATCATTTTTTCCAGGGGTTGTATATGTAAGGATTGCTTTTTGATTTGAGCTCTTTGCTATGGAGGGACCAATACATTTCAATTTCTTTTATAACAGGGAAAATAAAGTTGTGTTTGAAAATTTACATTTGTGTATGTAAAGTTTTTGAAAAAACAATTAAATTTAAACCAATCTTTTTGTTTCTGAGGAGATTCGTGTGAATACCAAAAATTAAATGTCAAATTTTAATAAAAAAGCAGGATCAAATTTACTGATAAATTGCTGACAATCTTTCCAAAAGATTTTCGTGACTGGACAGTTCTAGAAAAGGTGACAAATAGTTTTTTTTTTGTTTTTTTTTTGCAAAAAGAACAGCTTTTGTTATTTTTACGAGCATTAGCTGCAAAACAAGTTTTCCCAACAGCAGTGTCAATTACACGATACATAGTTCCATTAAAGCAATTCGACTTGAACAGTTAACAGACAGACAGCCAGCTGGAAACCATTTGGAAGATTCAGGTGGCTTTCGGTGAAGATTGTATCAGTATCATACGGATTAAAGACCATTAAACTGAATTAAACACGGCCCACAGCGCCGGAGGGCGCACCACGCCCCAAGCGGGCCATCGACGGGCTGAGATGAGCAGATCACTAACAAATTTAGGCTTCTGTTGATGCAGGACGTCATGTGACTAGCAGAGAAGTTTCATAAGAGGGCGGGATCAGCACTTTATCAGCATATTCCACTGTTAAAGGAGATTTGTAATGAAAGACGTGCGGACGGATTCCCGCGTCGGGACGCAGCTGCTCATGGTGCTGGACAAACAACACCGCGTGTGGAAGTCTACAGGACAAGTTGGAACATGCCAGCTGTTAACCAATTTCTCGGATACTCACTCGACTGAAAAGCCCTCGAAAGCCGTCTGAATCTTACGAATGGTTTCAACACGGAGGTGTTTTTTTTCGTCCCGCCGCGCCATGAGCGGCTGCATCCCGACGCGCGAATCCGTCCACACGTCTTTCATTACAAAATCTCCTTTAACAGTTAGAATGTGCTGATTAAAGTGCTGATCCCGACCTCTTCTGAAAATTCTCTGGTAGTCACACGACATCCTGCATCAACGAGCCTTAAATTTGTTAGTGATCTGGCTTGTTCCAGCCTGGCCAATGGCCGCTCGGGGCTCGGTGTGCCCTCCGGCGCTGTGGGCCGTTTTTTAATCCAGGTTAATGGTCCTTAAGCGTGTGATTACGATAGAATCTTCACCCGAAAGCCACCTGAATCTTCCAAAGGTTTCCAGCTGGCTGTCTGGCCGAGTTTCTGAAAAAAATTTCATGGCACAAAGCGGCAGTAGCTCAGCTGTTAGGTCCTTCAGACTTTATTTGAATAAATGCTTCAGGAGAGCATTAGCATGGCATAAACCTTTCAGCTTCTGGGGGCCTCTGCTCCCCCCAGATCCCCCAGCTTTTAAGCATTTTTCTTTATTTGCTTCTCACATGCCCGGAAAAGGTCCTCGCCATCTAACCATGTCTTTTAGGCCCTTCAGACTTTTTTCAGTAGAATGGTTCTTGGGAGCATGAGCATGACTAAAACCTTTTTAGCGTCCACCTTTATAAGCATTTTTCCTTATTTTGCCTTTTCAGCTGAGCCACACACCCCCCCCCCCCCCCCCAAATTACAGCCCATCTTGATCCTGCCACTTTAAGCATTTTTTTTTTGTACTGGAGATGTAAATTATATTCAAGATTTTCAGCTAGTTGGACAGTAGGGCTGTTCAATATGGCCAAATTATCGTATTTCAATATTGTCATAAATTTGTCCTGTAAATGTCACTTATATAAATGCTGTCCATATTCTTGAGCTGCTTAGGTGGGTAGAGAGAGTACCATGAGATAAAAAAGCTCTCTCTCTCTCTCTCTCTCTCTCTCTCTCTCTCAAGATCTTTAGGTGTACCTTAATAAACACTAGTAGAGTTCCACCGTAGATCTGGAATGTATAATAGAAGATATACCTTACTGAATTGTCGTATCAATATGACATACGATATGACTATGATTTGACACAAAGTGGAGCAACAGTGAAAATTAAACATTCTTAAACAAAACAATAATAATACCACACTCATTTTGCACTCATCATAAGGTTAGGATACTGTGCCCTCCAAAAGTATTGGAACACTTGGAATTTCACACATTTTAATTTGTCTATGCCATTAGAAATACAAAAAAATAAATAAATAAATAAAGAATTTAATTTTCTAAAATTATCTTCCTCGAACTCAAACTGAAAGCAAATCTCTAAAACTTGATAAAACCTGTAAATAATAATCAGTTTTATTGCCAATTTTGTTTAGACAAGTCAAGGGATGGAAACATGAACATTTCCGTCACTGAATATGTATTGGACTTTAGAAATACAAATACAAAAGTTTCTTTCACCAAAACATCAAATCTAGGCTTTCATCTCAAATGTACTTTCTGTCAAATTGTAGCTGAACTTTCAGGTCTTCTTAAGAAAATCCTCCTCTACACCACTTCATCAGGAAGCTGGAGTTTATATTTTTAATTAATTTATATCAAGTTGTAGAGATTTGCTTTCAGTTTTGAGTTAAGGAAGATAATTTTAGAAAAAAGAAATTTATTAGAAATGGAATAAAGAAATTAAAATGTGTGAAACACTGAGGAGCAGCATCTTACATCTCATATATAGTGCAGCAGATAAGAAAATATTTACTTGAATTTTCAACAGGCAGCCAGGTCGGGGTCAATTGAAGAATTACACAGGGGTCTAAATCAGGGATGGGCAACTTGTTCCAGAAAGGGCCAAGAGGGTGCAGGTTTTCTTTGCAACCACTGATTCCACCAGGTGATTTCACTGATTAATATCACTTTGAGCAGATAGAATCAGTTAATCAGTGAAATCACCTGGTGGAGTCAGTGGTTGCAAAGAAAACCTGCACCCTCTTGGCCCTTTCTGGAACATGTTGCCCACACCTGGTCTAAATTAAAAGATGCTCCAATCATACAGAAAACTGAATTTGATGCTTGTATCACCATATGAAGGATTGTTTCAGTTATCTGCGGCACTAATAAGCAAACAGAACCAGTTGATGTCTGTTAGTTTCAACATGTGTATATAAGGAAACCCAAATTAAAGGAGAAATGCTGCTTTTAACAACCTGGACCTCATTTCTGACATAAAATACAGTCATTTACTCACCAATATAAGTTTGGTGTGATTTGAAGACCACAGTCCAAACGATGTGTTCAGTTCAAATCTGGAGCAAACATTTGTCTTCTTCTTCTAAGGTGGATTAGAATTTTTTTGTGGTACACAGCACAAACTACTGGACAGGAGGAACCTAGCAGTCTACTACTTCTTCTCTTATTTAGCAGACTAGATGCAAACCTAGCAGTCAATGTGACTCACTGATTTGAAAATGCAGCTCTTTCAACCAGACGTGTGGTGCTGTGACATGTCAATCATCTGTGTCCAATCAGATTTCAGAAGAGTCCAGCGAAACGCCAGCATCCACTCTAGCTCCACCCATGCCAGGACATGTTCGACATTTGAACATTTCCTGTTTCACTGTGAATGATAAATTGGCACTTCTTGTTTGAGTGTGAGCTTGCCACTGAGTTCCTGCAAGATTCCATGGGATCTCATCTGTCAATCCAGGAAGTGTTTGAAATTTCAACATTTCCTGTTTTACTGTGGATTTGAAAAATGGCACTTCCTGTTTAGGACGCCCTGTACCATGAGTGAGCTTCGCGCCGCTGTGCGACGCTTCGCTCATATTAACAACAAAAAAAATCCAGTTTTATCTTGAGTGTTTCACTTGGCCAGCATTTGCATTTACTTTTACATTTAAAACATATTATATACAGACAGATGTGTTTCACTAAATAATTTGAATACATAACTTATCAAATGATGTAATAACATAAATTTGAATATACACAGCACACAAATCAAGTAATCAGAAATACAATGAGATTTTGTATAATCATCATAAGTAAGTAATAAAGTAAACGACGATGCTGATTAAAATATCCTAAACAAATGAAGTGATAATCCTCATTTGAGTTTAAGTAACTCCCTTGTTTCAACGAGTGAAAACAAGGGAGGAGCTGAAGGGACTTATTTGCACTCAACAGCTATATGACAGAATTGGCACTGATCATTTTGTGAAATCCATGCCATTTGTTAGAAGTCCCTGATCTTGTGCTCCAACTATAATTCTTTCTCCAGCAAATTCTTTTCTAGCATTAGGGCTCTCCATTTGGTTCAAAATGCTGCTGCCAGACTTTTGACATGAAGCAGAAAGTTTGACCACATTACACCCATTTTGGCATCTCTTCACTGGCTTTCTGTCCCTGTTAGATCAGATTTTAAGATTCTGCTACTAGCCTATAAAATTGTTCACGGACTGGCACCTCCCTACCTCGCTAACCTAATTTAACCCTACGTACCAGCCCAGGCTTTGCGTTCTCAGGGTGCAAGATGACTAGGGTGAATAAAAAGTCTATGGATCACAGAACTTTCTTATTGTAAACCTGTTCTGTCAATAAAGCAGTCAGATTCTGTAGACTTTCAAATCCAGACTTTAGACGCACTTATTTTCCCTTTCATATGGCTAGCATACTGGCATAATATGTTACTGTTTTTTCTCTTTTAATTCATTTCATTAGGAAACGGAGCGTGCCGCGGCCTCAACTTTAATTTCTTGTCTTTCTGATGCCTGATTGTTTTCCTCTCTGTTTGAGGTGCGGCTCCATCCAGAGATGGGTGTGGTGTCTGCTTTGGAAACCCTCTTGTCCTGTGCACCGGCAACATTTCCTGTATATTCATTTTGTGAATTGTTTTGTAATTTCTGTTGGTAGCATGGCCCAAGCAGAGGATCAACCCTTTGATTCTGGTCTGCCTGAGGTTTCTTCCTCAGAGGGAGTTTATCCTTACCACTGCCGCCTGTGTTGTTGCTCTGCGGGTTGGTAAGGTTAAATCTTACTTGTGTGAAGCACCTTGAGGAAACTTTTTTGATTTCATGCTTTATAAATGAAAATAAATTGAAAGAAATTGAAAAAAATTGAAAAGCAAAATGAAGTTCTCAAATTAGCCGTTGTATTGATCCATCTTTATCTATGTATTCTTTACAAGTTCTTCTTGGAATTGTCCAACCCTTCTGTGCCATTTCCATCTGTCCACTAAAAGTTTTTGTTCCCTTTTGCTGTATTTTTCCCTGGTGTGTCTTGCTAGTAGTTTTGTTGCAGGTGTTAGATTTTTGCTTTCTTTCTTTTAGAAGAGTTCTCTGCCAAAGTTTTCTGCCAGTTTGATAACTGAGGTCTGTTGGGATAAGGTCTCATTGTGATGTTGTGCTACCTTCTTCATGACTACTTCTTCAGAACTCCAAGTACTGTCCAATACCCCCCCCGTCGCAGTATAAAAGGGGGGGGGGGGATATCAGGAAAGATCTTATTTCCTCATTGATCTTGTACAATTCTTAAGCCTGTCTGGTCCTTGCAGAGCATAGGCCACCAACCAGCTCTCTCCAATTCCTTCTATCCCTCGACATCCAAACAATGGAGTGCAAGTCCAAGCCAGCTTCTTTTATTTCAGCCTCCCAGCAGCAACACCAGGTGTTTCTTGATCATCCACGTCGTCTTTCGCCAGATAGTTTCCAACGCAGGGCACCCCGGATTATATTCAGCTCCTCCTTCCTCAAGGTGTGGCCAATCCAGCCCCACTTTCTCTTTCTGACTTCCATGGCTGGAAGTAGTTGTCTCCTGCACTGCCACAACTCTTCATTTGATACCTTTTCGGGCCATCATATGTCAAGGGCTTTACAGAGACAGCCGTTGACATATCAAATTCAAATCAAATTTATTAATTTTTATAGCGCCAATTCACACACACAAAAAAAAAAAAATCACGTACCCTGCAAACACAGGGCCCGAGCTGGTACGTAGGGCTTAACCAGGTCCGCCAAGTAGCAAGGTGCCAGTCTGTGAACAGTTTTATAGGGCAGTAACAGAACCTTAAAATCCGACCTCACAAAGACAGGTAGCCAGTGAAGGGACGCCAAAATGGGCGTAATATGATCAAACCTTCTGCTTCGTGTCAAAAGTCTGGCAGCAGCATTGTGAACCATTTTGTTAGGTTTAGAACCACCTAAACATCATAAAACTGTAACAGAGAAAGACACAACAGTCAAATAAGAGTCAGAGTAGAATTCAATTGTAAATGCTCGCGAGGAGTGCAGCACAGAGACAAGCTTATCTAACAATCTCCAAAACTGCACTAAACGCTGGCTGTGCTCTCGCTCTTATTCAGGATGTCATACAGGTGCGGTTGTCAGCATACGTGGCACAACAGTTGAGCAATCATAAACAGGTCTTGCAACTACAGTTGAGCAAGTTTTGCAACTTCAGGTTTTTGCGACCTCAGGCTGCTGGTTTGGGGAAGGTGCGGTCAGGACTTCCTCTCCCGTGCTCCGTTCTTCAGGTGTTATCTCAGCCAGCATATGTCGGTTAATCTTTTGTTCTTTCCTGTGGTTGAAACCACATGTGTGCGAGTAGAAACATCAGTTTGCAACACAGCTTGTAACACAATTTGCAATACAGCATACTTTCTCTTAGAATCACATCAATCATATTCAATCTTTCCATTACAACTCTCTTTCGCACAGAAAACAATTCATATGATCATATACAAACATTTCATTCCTTATTATTCATTTCGTATGTTATTATATCTTTAATTATTTGATCAGTTGTTTTTAACATCAGCTCTTCTGGCCTCGCTTGCATCAGTTCCTCTTTCTCTGACTCTGCACTAAAAACAACTTCTTCAGTTCCTCTTTTTCCCTAACTGCAAAGACAAAAACAACTCATGTAATCATACATTTCACTTATTTGTAACATATTTTATCAAGAGGTCATCAAGAAGTCAGCAACAGACTTCTGGCAGATACAATGAGTTTATTTCTATTACTAAAGTATTAATAAAAGAATGTATAATAAAAGAATGTATGATAACTGATATATCCATATATACATAAATCCAACACATTTGAAGACACCTAGTGCTCGACTGTGGCAAACCAGAAAATAAAGCATTGCAATAACCCAATCTAGAAGAGATAAATGCATGTATCAAAGTCTCAGCATCAGCCATAATCAATAATTTTTTCTGTCTTCTCTTGCTTGTTCCAGATGATATCAGGTTTTATTGCACCTCCTTCGATATGTCTTCCTGCTGGGATCGCTTTGTCATAAAAGATAGTCACTTTTCCATTGGATGAGACTGGTGCTGGCTAATGCTCCCAAACGTGTCCCTCTACTTCCACCTCCAGTTCCTTGCATACTTTCCAATGTAGATATTTACAGATCTTGTTGTGTCGGCTTGTGCAATGTCCGTCTGCCATGAGGATCTTTTTCACCTGTATGAATTCTAAAGTGTTTGCTCAGAGTGCCCCGTTCTCTAAATCGTTTGCCACACTCAGAACAGTCAAATGGTTTCTTTTTTTTTTTTTTTTTGTTCTCTTAGATGTCTTTTTTACAGGGTGCAATGGGCCCCCAAACCTGCAGTCTACAGTTGCATCCTAATCATTACTGGCATTGTATCTGAGGGCTCTCTTCAAGATGGTGACCGTTCCCTTAACCTTCTTTCTGGTATGAGTTTTAATGTGTGTATTAAGAGTGCTTTTATAACCAAATTTTTCGCCACACTCAGAACAGCTAAATGGTTTTTCACCTGTATGAATTCTAAAGTGTTGGTTCAGAGTGCCCCTTTCTCTAAATCGTTTGCCACACTCAGAACAGTCAAATGGTTTCTCTCCGGTATGAATTCTCATGTGTGTATTAAGAATGCATTTACGACCAAATTTTTCACCACACTCAGAACAGCTAAATGGTTTTTCACCTGTATGAATTCTAAAGTGTTTGTTCAGACCTGTTTTAGCCACAAATCTTTTGCCACACTCAGAACAGTCAAATGGTTTCTCTCCGGTATGACTTCTAATGTGTATATTAAGACTGTTTTTATGACCAAATTTTTCACCACACTCAGAACAGCCAAATGGTTTTTCACCTGTATGAATTCTAAAGTGGCTGTTCAGAGTGCCCCTTTCTCTAAATCTTTTGCCACACTCAGAACAGGAAAACAGTTTATCTCCCGTATGAATTCTCATGTGCGTGTTCAGACTGCTCTTTTGTGCAAAGCTTTTACCACACTTAGAGCAGTCAAATGGTTTCTGCCCTGTATGAATTCTCAAGTGTTTACTCAGACTGTTCTTAAGGGCAAATCTTTCACCACATTCAAAACAACTAAATGGTTTCTCTCCTGTGTGAATTCTCAGATGTGTGTTCAGATTGCTCTTTTGTCCAAATCTTTCACCACACTCACTGCAGCCAAACGGTTTCTCTCCGGTATGAATTCTCATGTGTGTGTTTAAATTGTTCTTTTGAACAAATGTTTTACCACATTCAGGGCAGCTAATATGTTTTTTGGCAATACTACATGGGCCAGAGGTGTTAAATGGTTGTGGTCCTCTACTATCCTCTCCATCAACTTCTAGTTCAACTCTGCTGTGGTTAGTTGAACTGCTCACTTGAAGTTCTGCCTCTGTGAACACAGTTTGGTGTTCATGGAACTCTGACACCAACGATTTTTCTTCATTTTCACTCTTCACATGGACAACAGTGAAGGGGAATTTGTTGACATCAGCCTCCTCCAGCTGATGAAGGTGCTCTCCCCTCTGATTTATCCAGACTTCCTGCTGTTCATCTTTAATGTTTGAAGGCTCCGACTCCAGGTTAACACTCTGATTCCACTTCTGCTGTTCACCAACGAAAACGTCTTCTTTACACGTGGACAGCTGTTGCATGTCTGCAATTAAATAATGAAAGTGATAAAATTTAGAACAACATTCATTAAAACATCTATTATTGATATTTTATTTATTTTTACTTCTATTTTGTCATTTGATTTTTAAACCAGCAACAATGGAAATAAGCATTTCCACTTTCTTGCATCATGCACGTAATTTTAAAGCTAGAGTCTGTAGCCCTGGAGAGCTAGCAAGAGAGCTTGGAAGATTTGAAAGTAGCACCTCCTCTAGGTTCTACCCCCTCCCCCGTCAGTGCTCTGTCCAAAGCCACATGAGAATGACTGACTTTCGCACTAGCACGACCTGTGTCGTGCTAAAACGAACACGTCTTTAACTGGTGCAGACAGGACGTCAGAGGGGCGCCGGTGCATGCTATTGCGCACAGAGAATTGAAATGTTCAAAAAATCTTTCACGCAAAAATGTTGTACTACGTGGCGCGATCTAATCGCCAACACAACGTGCAGCTCGTGAAGTGGAGTAAAGAAGAAGTGAACAGAGCGAGTGGTGACATCAGCGGATCGAATCAGAGCGTAGCTTATCTGAACATTATAACAAGAAGGTTAAATCTGTTATAAACATACTTTAACAGCTGCACACAAGAAGGAAAGAACAACTGTTTTACCAAGCCATGACAATGTAAACATGACAAATAAATAGCTTTTTAGATGGCTGAAATGCTTTCTGCAGCTTGTTAGGTGCACGCATGCGAACGGCTGAAGCTGGAGCATTCCATTGTGATTCAGGAAGTAATTACAGCCATTTTCAACTGTCAATTTGCAGAGAAAATGAATAATTTGACATGGCACAATCCGGTGGAAATTGTAGTTTTGGCTGTATTCCCTCTGCCATTGTACCAAAATGAACTTCTTCAGTGAAACGATGAGTGTGCACGCGCGGAGGAGGGAGGGACAGAGAGGGGGCTTTGAGCCTGGTGACATGAGCAGGAAGAACTAGACATGAAGGCATTGAGTTTTTTTGTTTGAGCGCGCACGATGGGGCTTATACTGGTCAGAGTTTATCGATGCTACAGCAGTCTGATTTTTTTTTTCATTCCTTTTTCTGAATACATAATGTATTGACTACTGTTAGGATAGTTGGACAATTTTACCCAATACAGTGGTCCCTCGCTATATCGCGGTTCACCTTTCGCGGTCTCGCTGTTTCGCTGATTTTTTTTTTGTGCAATTTTGCATGCTTCTTTTTTTAATTGTCTGCTGTGCTTAGTTGCAGCCAAAATCTGGCAACAAGTCCAGAGACTACACTTGCTGTTTGATGAAGAGCGCTCCAGCAGCGAAGAAAAAGCATGGGCATTGTGTTCTGCGTGTGTCTGTTTATAAGAATCTTCTCACTCAGAAGAAAAAAAGAGCACCAACAACTACCCATATCACTCGGAAAAAGACACCTGCACCGAGGTGGAAAAACACGCTGTGGAGCGGCGCCGCGATGAAGAGGCGCGATCAGAGGAACTGTGAAATACTGGTCAGTTACTATTAATAATTTCTTATGTGTCTAACCTTGTAGGTTGATCATTAAAATTAAATTTGTTAGTTCTAAAAGCCATCATAATTATTTATAGGAAAACATTCTATTTTATTTCTCAACAAATGTTTGGGCCTGAAAACAGGTTTTGATCTTTGGTTTCATTCTATAATACTGGGCTTATTTTCTACTAAGGTTTGAACTTTGAGAGTGTTACACAGGAGAGAAAATTGAGAAAATGTGTGTAGTGAGGGGTTTTACAGCCTTAAAACATCTATAATAGTTGTAAAAAAATAACGCTACTTCGCGGAATTCACCTATTGTGGGCTAATTTTTAGAACATAACTCCTGCGATAAACGATGGGAACACTGTATAACAAAAAGTGTTTCTGAACAGTTACCTACCCTAGCTTTAATGTATTTACAATTATATTATGTACTTACATTGAACTTTTTAATAACACACACACTTGTAATATGTAGATAATCGGAAAGTGAATGAGATATGCTCAAACATCTTCAAGCTGTGTAACAATTCATTTTGGGTGAGCTGTGTGGAATAACAAAAGACAAGCAAGAGCTTTTGTCTTTTTGGTACTCTGCATAACTCACTAAACCAATTGGACTACAAAAACACAATAAATCACGGACACTAACAACACTGTGAATCTAACATGGGCAACAATAACATTTAAGACCCAGAACTCCCATAATGCATTGCAGCAGAACAATTTACAGGTTTAGCGACTGGCCTGGCGATCATTCCAGTTTAATTTTGCTGAGTATCATCATCATGACATTAAATTTTTTTTCATGATTATGCATTTCCTAATGCAGTTATATGATCGGTTGATTTTACTGTCATTCATATGTAGGAGCACGGAGTGCCCTCTGGGCATCACACTACTCAGCCTCCCTGGTAAGTCTACTCCAGGGTGCTGGAAAGGTAGGGTTCGGCCGACAGTCGAACTTCAGATTGAAGATGATTTTCGCTGTAGGTTAACTGCTGGTGAAGTCATACCTTAGGTGCAGTTTTTCCGGCCGACTGATTCTGCTATTTTTCTCTCTGTCTGAGGCACTGACAACACTGACTGATCCTGGCCCAGCACCACCAAATCACTGGATTGACCTCGGGATGCCAGGTCTGTTCCACGACTGACGGAGGTCATAACCTGCAGCCTACTGGTGCTGGACATTATATATTAGAGACCCAAAATGGACTCTACTGTATTTTCAATTAAGGACTCTGTTTTTGTTGCTCATATGTTTGTAAACAAAACTTTTGTACAATCTGTAAAAACCTTGTAATGGTTAGAATGGCCTAAGCAGTAGGTCACCCCTTTGGGTCTGGTCTGCTTGAGGTTTCTTCCTCATTATAACCAGACACAGTTTTTCTTACCAATGTCATCCGTGTGCTTGCTCAGGGGGTTGATAAGGTTAGACCTTACTCATATGAAGTGCCTTGAGGCAGCTTTGTTGTGATTTAGCACTATACAAATAAAATAAGTTGAAATGATATGAATTGAGAGGAACAATGTATGTTCCGTCCTGAAGTGAGAGCTGTGTTCGGGGTGCTCTGCAGTAAGTCAGACTCGTTTCGGTGGAGGTTGGCCTCCTCCAGGGGTGTGACATGTCACCAATCTTGTTTGTGATATTCATGGACAAGTTATCGAGGTGTAGTTGGGGAGAGGAGGGTCTTCAGCTTGGTGGGGTCAGGGTTCTCATCACTTGCTTTTTGCAGGTGATGTGGTCCTGTTTGCTTCATCTGCCCGTGACCTCCAGGACTCACTGGATCTGTTCGCAGGCGAGTGGGAGTGGCTGGGATGAGGATCAGCACCTCTAAATCTGAGGCCATGGTTCTCAGCAGGAAACTGATGGATTTCAACTCTGAGTAGAGAATGAGGTCTTGCCCCAAGTGAACGAGTTCAAGTACCTTGGAGTCTTGGTTCCCTAGCGAGGGGACAATGGAGCACAAGATTGGCCGCAGAATCGGTGCCGCAGGGATGGTACTGCATTCGCTTTAACCGTACTGTTGTGACTAAAAGGGAGCTGAGCCAAAAGGCAAAGCGTTCGTATCTACTGGTCAATCTTTGTTCCTAATCTCACCTGTAGCAGGAGCGCCTGCATTCACCATTCAACCTACTAAGTTTGCATGAAGCAAAGGCCATAAAAAAAAAAAAAGGTCTTCAAAGGACAACCCCTCACAGCTCAAGTTCTGGAATATATCTAAATGCCAAAAGGACACTTTCTGTGCCTAGCACAGGAAGGCCAACTGTCATCAACCCCCACCACTAACAGGATTTAAGACTCTTTAAAGTGCATTCCTCATGGAGCTGTGGACCCCTTATCAGATCCCAAACCAGATGGTTTTCATCTAAAACACAGACCCCAGAAAGGTATACTTTTCCCCAAAGGCCAAAAACTGTGCCTTCACAGCACAATTCCAATAAGACCATATAACAGGAGGAATTGCCATCAACTTGGCAGGGCTGTGAAATGAAAATTTTAAAATCTGAGGAAAATTCACAGGGGGTCTGGGGGACACAGCTCCCCAGGAGCCGGGGTCTAGGGCCTTGTGGGGCCCAGAAACCAAATTAAATTTTCATCTACTGATACATTTTTAACATCTCCTGGAAGAACAAATCTCAAATTAGTGCATATTTAAATGATCCTAGATTCAACCTTTCATTTGAACCATCAATGATCATGTTGAAATAACAGAATACGACATGGAAGTAGGACCTGGAATGATTTTCCTTTTAATTGTAAACCAAATTCTGCATCATCTCAGAACAATTAAACTACATGAAATTATGAAGACCTGAAAAGACTGTTAAACCATGTCAAAAACCACAGCTAAAGATTGTAGAATATTTTAAAATAAGGGTAAAATATCAATAAAATCCTTATAGTAAAAAGCCACACATTCTTGTGTAAATTCCTGTAAATCCACTCAAAGCCAGTGTCTTCTTTCCCATGAAAAAAGTCTACATTAATAAAAATCAATTTACATTGTTGTGTAAATTCATGTAGCCTAAATTAATTCAAAGTCACAATGTCTTTTTATCAATGAAAGAAAGTCTAGATTAATGAAAGAAAAAAGGCACCATCTTTTCTGAAATTCTGTTTAACAGCAACAATGTTTATTTTCCAGAGAGAGAGAAAAAAAATTCTTACCAGTTCGCTTTTCCCGTTCATCTTTCAGGTGTGTTTCATGAAGCCAGGCAACAATTCCCGGATTCTTGTCCTTATCAGACTTTTCAAACCGTCTTTCTAGCCATCTTCACTCTGTCTGATGTTGCTCTGTGACCAGACATGCTGCAAAATGCTTCTTTAAAAACTTGACAGTTCTAAAAGTGTGCGATGTCCACATGTTACGTTTAGCTAAGCTTCGCACAGGAGCCACACAGTGTCACCGCAGCAACCAACCAGTCCCGCTTTACAACAACCATTGTAACAGCCAGGCTTTGAGTGGCATTTTTCCTCCGCGAATCTCCGCGGAAACTGATATGTATCTGTAACACACAGATCAGTGTCCGTGGACTTATAAAACTTGCAAACTGTGCAGACCGACGGTTCATCAACTGAAAAAGAGACAGCTCCCAGCTTCTGACCTCATGGAGACCATCTACACAGCGCATCCAAGTAAGACCGGCTATGCTGTCAGAGATAAGCAGAGTGGCTTTAATTACTTCTATTCCCTGTCACTAACCATATCCCACATTAATAAATAAAGTAAATCCCCAGCTGATTAGGACGGAATTCATTCTTAAACTCTTGCAACTGAACCAAATTACATAAACATCATATAATAATTGCTCATTGAACTTCATCATCATCAAATTGCTTACTGTGATATGTCCTGTTATTTAACTCCTGACTGAGTTAAATAAATGTTTTAAACGTATGAAGTGGTCTGTGGTTTCTATGGATTACAGAGGAATCAGACCCAACCTGTAGAACTTACGACTGGATGATTAAAGACTGATTTAATATTTCCTACTGACTGACCCTAAAATCACTGATATTATAACAAGGTTATAATATCATTCAGTCATAGGTGGTGCCCCCATTATTCGAGGTAAAATTATCCACAAGTGATAATTTCAAAATATCCTAAAACACATATTTCCGCTACACACCTATGGTAATGAGGGTTGGGTCATGACCGAAAGAACTAGATCGCAGATACAAGTGCTGATCCAATTCAGAAATCTGAAAAAGATTAATGTGGATACCTTGCCCCTGGACGTTCAACTTCTCTCCTCTGGCCATACTGACTTCCTTTCTGTTGCCGACTCAGTGGATTTTTACAACCAGTCCCTTAGCAGTCTACTGGACCTCCCACCCCCTTAACATCCAAGACAGTCTCCTTCTCGCGCTCAGTACCCTGGTACACCTGTGAGCTGTAAAAGATTAAGGCGGCTGGGCGTGTCCTTGAGCGGCGGGTCAAAGCCTCTGGGCTGACTGCTCACAAACAGGCGTACAAAGAGCACAGGAAGGTATATGCAGAAGCACTGAGTGAGGCACGGTCCAGGTTTTATTCCACTGTCATCAACAACAGCCCTGGAAATTAAAAACAACTTTTCTCAACAATAAATCACCTTCTCAAACCCCATCACTCTCCCACTCTGAGGTCACTGAAGAGAGGTGCAACATGCATATCAATTTTTGCAGACAAAAAGTTGCCAACATCCACTCACATCTTTCCACCACTGCTGCCCCCCCGCCCAACTGCTGACCTACTGTCTGAGAATGTCCAGCCTTTCTGCTCCTTGTTTAACATCACACAAGGAGAGGTGGAGGATGTCAGAAAAATGAAACCATCCACCTGTGCTCTGGACACTTTCCCTTCAGCCCTGCTAAAGGCCAACATCTCTGCCATCTCTCCTTTCATCACCACATCATAAACCACGCTTTCCTGACTGGCCATATCCACCTTCATTAAAAACAGCTGTCATCAGACCACGACTGGAAGGAAAAAAAAAAAAAAAAAAAAAACCCCACCTTGGATCCAGAAATTCTCTCCAATTACAGGCCCATTTCAAACATGCCATTTTTATCAAAAGTTCTGGAGAAACTGGTCGCTACACAACTTCACAGCCACCTCAAGCACAATAATCTTTTTGAGAAGCTCCAGTGCAGCTTTGGCTCTGGCCATAACACAGAAACAGCCTTGGTCAGGGTCACCAATGACCTTGTGATGGCATCAGATTCTGGTTCCCCATCACTTCTCATCCTCCTTGACCCAACAGCTGCTTTTGAAAACTGACCACAGAATCCTCCTCCATTGCCTGCAACAGACCACTGGACTTTCAGAAAATGTTTTAAATTGGTTCACTTTCTATCTGACCGGCAGAACCGAGCATGTCACGTTGGGCAAAGCTAGATCACACACAGGGACCCTGTGATGTTACTTCCTTTTGCTGGAAAAACTGTTGCTTTGGGACTTGATTCTGACTTTTTTGGACACCTTTAAGAAGATATTTTAAACAACTGAGCACAGTTAAAACACTTAGATTCTCCTCTGATGATCAGGGACTTATGTCCCAAGTCTCCATAACGTTATTCCAGATGGGGCAGGTGTTTAGTCCATGGAAGCCACAGTCAACCAGGACAGTCACAGCAGCTGACAGACCCAAAAGCGCATTCGAAATGATCAAGGTAAGATGACTTATCTGACAATTATGAGTTGGGTTTGTACAAGATGACCGTCATTCGACCCAGGTAATTATGGAGAAACCTTTGATTTATGACTCACTGTCTGAACCTAACATTTGAAACATTTTAGTGACACAAAGCAGAGGTCTGGAGCAACAAAGTGTCAGTATATGTTACTCTTTTGTGTCCTTGCATGTTTTTGGTGAGCTGCTGAAAGGACTGAGTTGATTTATGAGAAAGCACTGATAAGAGCTGGGCAGAAAAGCTTTCTTAAGCAGCACGTGTCAGCTGATAAGAACAGAGCAAAACTTTGACCAGGTGCAGTTTGTTTGTAAAAAATGCCGTGGCCACTGCTGCTCTCCCTAACTCAGATTATAAACTGACCTCCAGCAAACTGGTAAGAAATGTATCTCAAATTATTTTTGCAAACGTGTGTGATGCGAGTGTATTGATTCATTCAGTGTGCATCAATTCAATTGATGGGCGAAATCATGATGCATCGCTTGCTGCATGGTTGCATCGATTTTTTCCGAGGTACATTGAATGCACTATCACTGCTTCACGTTGTGTTTGAACATGGGCCAGAGAGCACATTTCCAAGCTACGAGCTCCAGATGCTGCCACTGGGAAGACCGGGCTTTCTCCGAGGCCACCCAGACTGTGGAACAACTGTATAATCCCAGAAAATTGGCAGGAAAAACCGCTGGAGGAGCAGCGAAGAGAATAAAAGACACAAATCATCTCAGAGGTGCAAGAGGGAGAAACACACGCACACACGCTGAGAAACAAAGGGCCATTCAGAACAATTTCGACAGCTGAATACCTGTAGGGTGCCTTGATTGGTGTGTGGTGTCAATGCCGAACGTGGCGCCATTTTGGGTCCAACTGCGCTGAACTACTGAATGGACCTTTTATGTTTTCAACATTCTTTTAAATCATTTAACAACATGCAGCAACACATTCAGGTACAGGTGCTATCAAAATAAATATAAAAATAGTTAAGCTATCAAATTTACAATTTATGATGATTTATTTAATTAATTTAAAGCCTGATTTATGCAGCTGCTGCTCTTTAACTCTGTGTCATGCAATGACGTGCGTGACAGTTTTAAAGTTCTCAGTCTCTGAATTATGCTTTATTATGGACTAATTTGACCCTCAACAAGCTTTTCTGTCTACAATCATCACCTCCAAATCAGGGTAAGTTGTACAATTTACTCTTTTACTGACTTTGTGCTATAAATGTGATGTGGGTTTTTCTGATCCATTTATCAGCGTGCGCGCTATATAATTGATGGCAGATTTGGCTTCGATTTGGGAATCAATGGAATGCAAGGAGAGTTTGAATCCAGCGGGAACTGCCTACTGCGTATAATTGCAGGAAAAATGTTTCATGTGGCGTGTCAAAACTTCTTCCACCTGAGCTACACTTCTAGTTTCAAGTGCCTGACTCCACCTCCCAAGTCACACGTGGTGATGAAACCCAGACAGAGCTTTAATTCATTTGAAAGCTTGACTCTTAGTCTTGTCCATCCAAATTGGAAGTCCCAAAAACCAGTTTTATTGTTATTATCTATCGTCCACCTGGTCGTTACTGTGAGTTTCTCTGTGAATTTTCAGACCTTTTGTCTGACTTAGTGCTTAGCTCAGACAAGATAATTATAGTGGGCGATTTTAACATCCACACAGATGCTGAGAATGACAGCCTCAACACGCATTTAATCTATTATTAGACTCTATTGGCTTTGCTCAAAAAGTAAATGAGTCCACCCACCACTTTAATCATATCTTAGATCTTGTTCTGACTTATGGTATGGAAATAGAAGACTTAACAGTATTCCCTGAAAACTCCCTTCTGTCTGATCATTTCTTAATAACATTTACATTTACTCTGATGGACTACCCAGCAGTGGGGAATAAGTTTCATTACACTAGAAGTCTTTCAGAAAGCGCTAAACTAGGTTTAAGGATATGATTCCTTCTTTATGTTCTCTAATGCCATATACCAACACAGTGCACAGTAGCTACCTAAACTCTGTAAGTGAGATAGAGTATCTCGTCAATAGTTTTACATCCTCATTGAAGACAACTTTGGATGCTGTAGCTCCTCTAAAAAAGAGAGCTTTAAATCAGAAGTGCCTGACTCCGTGGTAAACTCACAAACTCGTAGCTTAAAGCAGATAACCCGTAAGTTGGAGAGGAAATGGCGTCTCACTAATTTAGAAGATCTTCACTTAGCCTGGAAAAAGAGTCTGTTGCTCTATAAAAAAGCCCTCCGTAAAGCTAGGACATCTTTCTACTCATCACTAATTGAAGAAAATAAGAACAAACCCCAGGTTTCTTTTCAGCACTGTAGCCAGGCTGACAAAGAGTCAGAGCTATTGAGCTGAGTATTCCATTAACTTTAACTAGTAATGACTTCATGACTTTCTTTGCTAACAAAATTTTAACTATTAGAGAAAAAATTACTCATAACCATCCCAAAGACGTATCGTTATCTTTGGCTGCTTTCAGTGATGCCGGTATTTGGTTAGACTCTTTCTCTCCGATTGTTCTGTCTGAGTTATTTTCATTAGTTACTTCATCCAAACCATCAACATGTTTATTAGACCCCATTCCTACCAGGCTGCTCAAGGAAGCCCTACCATTATTTAATGCTTTGATCTTAAATATGACCAATCTATCTTTGTTAGTTGGCTATGTACCACAGGCTTTTAATCAATCAATCAATCAATCAATTTTTTTTATATAGCGCCAAATCACAACAAACAGTTGCCCCAAGGCGCTTTATATTGTAAGGCAAGGCCATACAATAATTATGTAAAACCCCAACGGTCAAAACGACCCCCTGTGAGCAAGCACTTGGCTACGGGGAAGGAAAAACTCTCTTTTAACAGGAAGAAACCTCCAGCAGAACCAGGCTCAGGAGGGGCAGTCTTCTGCTGGGACTGGTTGGGGCTGAGGGAGAGAACCAGGAAAAAGACATGCTGTGGAGGGGAGCAGAGATCGATCACTAATGATTAAATGCAGAGTGGTGCATACAGAGCAAAAAGAGAAAGAAACAGTGCATCATGGGAACCCCCCAGCAGTCTACGTCTATAGCAGCATAACTAAGGGATGGTTCAGGGTCACCTGATCCAGCCCTAACTATAAGCTTTAGTAAAACGAAAGTTTTAAGCCTAATCTTAAAAGTAGAGAGGGTGTCTGTCTCCCTGATCTGAATTGGGAGCTGGTTCCACAGGAGAGGAGCCTGAAAGCTGAAGGCTCTGCCTCCCATTCTACTCTTACAAACCCTAGGAACTACAAGTAAGCCTGCAGTCTGAGAGTGAAGCGTCTATTGGGGTGATATGGTACTACGAGGTCCCTAAGATAAGATGGGACCTGATTATTCAAAACCTTATAAGTAAGAAGAAGAATTTTAAATTCTATTCTAGAATTAACAGGAAGCCAATGAAGAGAGGCCAATATGGTGAGATATGCTCTCTCCTTCTAGTCCCCGTCAGTACTCTAGCTGCAGCATTTTGAATTAACTGAAGGCTTTTTAGGGAACTTTTAGGACAACCTGATAATAATGAATTACAATAGTCCAGCCTAGAGGAAATAAATGCATGAATTAGTTTTTCAGCATCACTCTGAGACAAGACCTTTCTGATTTTAGAGATATTGCGTAAATGCAAAAAAGCAGTCCTACATATTTGTTTAATATGCGCTTTTTTAAGGTGGCAGTAATTAAACCATTACTTAAAAAGCCATCACTTGACCCAGCTATCTTAGCTAATTATAGGCCAATCTCCAACCTTCCTTTTCTCTCAAAAATTCTTGAAAGGGTAGTTGTAAAACAGCTAACTGATCATCTGCAGAGGAATGCTCTATTTGAAGAGTTTCAGTCAGGTTTTAGAATTCATCATAGTACAGAAACAGCATTAGTGAAGGTTACAAATGATCTTCTTATGGCCTCGGACAGTGGACTCATCTCTGTGCTTGTTCTGTTAGACCTCAGTGCTGCTTTTGATACTGTTGACCATAAAATTTTATTACAGAGATTAGAGCATGCCATAGGTATTAAAGGCACTGCGCTGCGGTGGTTTGAATCATATTTGTCTAATAGATTACAATTTGTTCATGTAAATGGGGAATCGTCTTCACAGACTAAAGTTAATTATGGAGTTCCACAAGGTTCTGTGCTAGGACCAATTTTATTCACTTTATACATGCTTCCCTTAGGCAGTATTATTAGACGGTATTGCTTATTGTTGCTCACGGTTACGCAGATGATACCCAGCTTTATCTATCCATGAAGCCAGAGGACACACACCAATTAGCTAAACTGCAGGATTGTTTTACAGACATAAAGACATGGATGACCTCTAATTTCCTGCTTTTAAACTCAGATAAAACTGAAGTTATTGTACTTGGCCCCACAAATCTTAGAAACATGGTGTCTAACCAGATCCTTACTCTGGATGGCATTACCCTAACCTCTAGTAATACTGTGAGAAATCTTGGAGTCATTTTTGATCAGGATATGTCATTCAAAGCACATATTAAACAAATATGTAGGACTGCTTTTTGCATTTACGCAATATCTCTAAAATCAGAAAGGTCTTGTCTCAGAGTGATGCTGAAAAACTAATTCATGCATTTATTTCCTCTAGGCTGGACTATTGTAATTCATTATTATCAGGTTGTCCTAAAAGTTCCCTAAAAGCCTTCAGTTAATTCAAATGCTGCAGCTAGAGTACTGACGGGGACTAGAAGGAGAGAGCATATCTCACCCTATTGGCCTCTCTTCATTGGCTTCCTGTTAATTCTAGAACAGAATTTAAAATTCTTCTTCTTACTTATAAGGTTTTGAATAATCAGGTCCCATCTTATCTTAGGGACCTCGTAGTACCATATCACCCCAATAGAGCGCTTCGCTCTCAGACTGCAGGCTTACTTGTAGTTCCTAGGGTTTGTAAGAGTAGAATGGGAGGCAGAGCATTCAGCTTTCAGGCTCCTCTCCTGTGGAACCAGCACCCAATTCAGATCAGGGAGACAGACACCCTCTCTACTTTTAAGATTAGGCTTAAAACTTTCCTTTTTGCTAAAGCTTATAATTAGGGCTGGATCAGGTGACCCTGAACCATCCCTTAGTTATGCTGCTATAGACGTAGACTGCTGGAGGGTTCCCATGATGCACTGTTTCTTTCTCTTTTTGCTCTGTATGCACCACTCTGCATTTAATAATTAGTGATCGATCTCTGCTCCCCTCCACAGCATGTCTTTTTCCTGGTTCTCTCCTCAGCCCCAACCAGTCCCAGCAGAAGACTGCCCCTCCCTGAGCCTGGTTCTGCTGGAGGTTTCTTCCTGTTAAAGGGAGTTTTCCTTCCCACTGTAGCTAAGTGCTTGCTCACAGGGGGTCGTTTGACCGTTGGGGTTTTACATAATTATTGTATGGCCTTGCCTTACAATATAAAGCGCCTTGGGGCAACTGTTTGTTGTGATTTGGCGCTATATAAAAAAATTGATTGATTGATTGATTGTGCTTGTTCTGTTAGACCTCAGTGCTGCTTTTGATACTGCTGACCATAAAATTTTATTACAAAGATTAGAGCATGCCATAGGTATTAAAGGCACTGCGCTGCGGTGGTTTGAATCATATTTATCTAATAGATTACAATTTGTTCATGTAAATGGGGAATCTTCTTCACAGACTAAGGTTAATTATGGAGTTCCACAAGGTTCTGTGCTAGGACCAATTTTATTCACTTTATACATGCTTCCCTTAGGCAGTATTATTAGACAGCATTGCTTAAATTTTCATTGTTACGCAGATGATACCCAACTTTATCTATCCATGAAGCCAGAGGACACACACCAATTAGCTAAACTGCAGGATTGTCTTACAGACATAAAGACATGGATGACCTCTAATTTCCTGCTTTTAAACTCAGATAAAACTGAAGTTATTGTACTTGGCCCCACAATCTTAGAAACATGGTGTCTAACCAGATCCTTACTCTGGATGGCATTACCCTGACCTCTAGTAATACTGTGAGAAATCTTGGAGTCATTTTTGATCAGGATATGTCATTCAAAGCGCATATTAAACAAATATGTAGGACTGCTTTTTGCATTTACGCAATATCTCTAAAATTAGAAAGGTCTTGTCTCAGAGTGATGCTGAAAAACTAATTCATGCATTTATTTCCTCTAGGCTGGACTATTGTAATTCATTATTATCAGGTTGTCCTAAAAGTTCCCTGAAAAGCCTTCAGTTAATTCAAAATGCTGCAGCTAGAGTACTAAAGGGGACTAGAAGGAGAGAGCATATCTCACCCATATTGGCCTCTCTTCATTGGCTTCCTGTTAATTCTAGAATAGAATTTAAAATTCTTCTTCTTACTTATAAGGTTCTGAATAATCAGGTCCCATCTTATCTTAGGGACCTCATAGTACCATATCACCCCAATAGAGCGCTTCGCTCTCAGACTGCAGGCTTACTTGTAGTTCCTAGGGTTTGTAAGAGTAGAATGGGAGGCAGAGCCTTCAGCTTTCAGGCTCCTCTCCTGTGGAACCAGCTCCCAATTCAGATCAGGGAGACAGACACCCTCTCTACTTTTAAGATTAGGCTTAAAACTTTCCTTTTTGCTAAAGCTTATAGTTAGGGCTGGATCAGGTGACCCTGAACCATCCCCTAGTTATGCTGCTATAGAGTTAGACTGCTGGGGGGTTCCCATGATGCACTGAATGTTTCTTTCTCTTTTTGCTCTGTATGCACCACTCTGCATTTAATCATTAGTGATTGATCTCTGTTCCCCTCCACAGCATGTCTTTTTCTGGTTCTCTCCCTCAGCCCAACCAGTCCCAGCAGAAGACTGCCCCTCCCTGAGCCTGGTTCTGCTGGAGGTTTCTTCCTGTTAAAAGGGAGTTTTTCCTTCCCACTGTCGCCAAGTGCTTGCTCACAGGGGGTTGTTTTGACCGTTGGGGTTTTTACGTAATTATTGTATGGCCTTGCCTTACAATATAAAGCGCCTTGGGGCAACTGTTTGTTGTGATTTGGCGCTATATAAATAAAATTGATTGATTGATTAAACATGTCACTCCCGGTCCGATTGGGGAGGGGCCCAGAGAAAACTACAGAGACCGACATTGTTTTTGCAAAGTTACACACCGATTCAATGTTAATTTTAGTGACCTCCGATTGGCGTAACCGGGTGTCATTACTGCCGATGTGAATTACCATTTTACCAAATTTACGCTTAGCCTTAGCCAGCAGTTTCAAATTTCCTTCAATGTCGCCTGCTCTGGCCCCAGGAAGACAATTGACTATGGTTGCTGGTGTCGCTAACTTCACATTAGGGCTGAAATGATTAGTTGAGTAATTCGAATAATTCGATTCCAAAAAATGTTCGAGGCAAATTCTGTGCCTCGAAGTTTCGTTTAACATTGTAGTACATATGCCAGGCCTGTGTGTGGTGCTGTAATGTCCCCAGAAAAACAAACAGAAGAAGAAGTAGAGCAAGCGCTAATCAAATTAGCACAAAAACTACAGCTTTCCAACATGACAAATAGAGGGAACTAAAGCGTTTTAGGAAAAAGACGGTCCACGCTGATCATAGCTTACTGTGCATTTAAAGCAAAGCAGTGTGTTTGGTTTTTTTTTTTTTTTTTAACAGTTTCGTCCGCTGGCCGCTCTACACGCGGCGGCCGGCTGCTGCCTCTCTCTGCCCGGTGTATGCGGCTCAGCTCTGCCCTCACACAGCTCCGTCCCGGCCACAGACAGTCTCTGGAAGAAGTCCACTCTTTCTTCTGTGTGACTCGCAATGAGTGTTTCGCTTTTTAATTTTCGCTTTTTTTTGGGCAACACACAATCCTTCACAAACACGGGAACTCAAATAAAATAATAAAAAACAAGTGACTGCGAGACTGCATGTTCAACCTCCAGCTGAAAATGAAATGCATTGGCTGAATCGCAGAGAGTGTTAAAAAGAAATTCATGCAGGGAGCCAGTCCACCACCTTAATAAATAAATAAATAAATAAAAATGGTTAAATTTTACAAGTTAGGGAAAACAAAAAACAGCCACAACCCATCCCCATTTCAGCAAAATGTCAAGACTTTGGCCCGACACCAGGAAAGATCCAAAACTTGTAAAGATGTGAAAAAATAAATAATTACCCAGGAAAACAGAAAGGGATACACTAAATTTGATAATCTCCATGATGACGCAGTGACACTGTGCCATTATTTAGGGAGAACCCTGGACTGTTAATGTTTTAAAACGCAAAAGTACTTTTTATCCGATTACTCGATCAATCGCCAGAATAATCGATAGAACACTTGCTTACTAAAATAATCGATAGCTGCAGCCCTACTTCACATTTCTCAAAACAGAGTGACCAATAACCAGAGTTTGTTCCTCAGCAGGTGTGTCGCCGAGTGGGGAAAAACGGTTAGAGATGTGAACGGGTTGGTGGTGTACAGGGGGCTTCTGTTTAGGACTACGCTTCCTCCTCACAGTCACCCAGTCGGCCTGCTTTCCCGGCTGCTCGGGATCTGCTGTGGGACAGCTAACTGCGGCTAAGCTACCTTGGTCCGCACCAACTACAGGGGCTGGCTAGCTGTAGGATTTTCCATGGTGCGGAGCCGAATCTCCAATTCGCCCAGCCTGGCCTCCAAAGCTACGAACAAGCTACACTTATTACAAGTACCATTACTGCTAAAGGAGGCTGAGGAATAATTAAACATTTCACACCCAGAGCAGAAAAGTGTGGGAGAGACAGGAGAAGCCGCCATACTAAACCGGCTAAGAGCTAGTAGGTGCGCTAAGCTAGCGGATTCCTAAAAACACACAAAGTGAATAATGTGTAAATAATTTAGAGGTGATTCAGCAGAGGGAGTGCTTTAGTTAAGGCACGTGAAGATTACACTGTGAAACAAATCATTATCTAGTTATCTAGCTCAATCTAACTACACAGATTAAACAGCTAACAGATACAGCAAAGCACCGCTGTGCTCCAGAACAGGAAGTGATACAATACCGCAGTGAGAGCCAACCACCAGTAGAGGCATCAAGAGTCAGAGAGAGAGTTACTACCTAGAGCTATCAAACTTCGAAATGAGAATGCGTAAAGCGGCAGGAACTGTGCGATGGCTCCATGTAACTTATGGTCATGGGATGTGTGCAATATGGGGCGGGCGGGGGGGTTGTTCGTTATAGTGTTAGTTTGTTTTGTGTTACATTTATGCTGTGTTTATTGGGTGTGTTTTTATTGTGCATTGTACGCAGCACGGGTCCAAGATTAATTTCCCTTTGTAACAATAAAGTACTCGTATATCATATCGTATCATGCCATCCAAGAACCCATGGGGTTTGGACCACCTTGGATGGTGGGTCTTTGCGGGTTAGTACATAGGGTGGCACAGGGCGAAGTTTGGTCGTCATACTGCCAGCCCCATATTTGATCAATGTTGAATATCGAACATGGTGTCAACTTCACACTGCTCGTTCTCTTTACACAGAGAACACGGCCATAAATATGTTTAGGTTAACAGAAAAGCAGCGTGATTAAACATAAACTAATGGGAACATTATCTGATTCGAAAAATGTTTAATGGTTATAAATGAAAATGTAGTACTGTTAGTTGGAAAAAAAAAAGAACAAACCTGCTCTGTATAAGCGAACTTCGGGCTTGAAAACAGCTTCCAGCACTTTAAACCGTTTGTTTTCTTCTTTTAAACGACCGATTTCGTCGTCGTACTCGGCAATCGTTCTTTCAAACAATTCAAATAATTCTTCATCAGCAGCAGTTAGTCGCTGTTTCAGCAACTTTCTCAGCAGCTGGACTTGAACCATGTTTAAATACAAAACACTTGACGCTGTAATTAAATTAAAATGACTTACGTTTAACCTGTTTACAACCACTAAGCTAAATTAGCTTCGGTAGCTTTGTAAGCTAACGGAAATGACGATGACGATATTCAGCGTTAAGGTGCCATACTGCCATCTACTGGTCTGGAGTGTATCTTCTGTCGAGTTTATTGGCGGTTTGCAAACTGAGGCCTGGAGTGTTGATAGGACGCTAATTCTTTCGAAAGGCATGTCAGTAATTCTCAGTTACCAGGGTTAACTGAAAATTGATTTATAAGCAGAATTTCTGATCGCTGTGAAATATTCGTTCAGGCCTAATGCACATGCTCGGGACCAGGTGGCGAGCGACAGTTCATTGTCTGCAAAATACCTCACTTGTTTGCAAGATCAAATAAAACTAAGCAGTTTCCACAGAACATATAGTTTATTTACAAGACAGAAAATATTAAATGAATAAGAAATAAATAGAGAGAGAGAGAGAGAGAGAGAGAGAGAAAATTTAATAAGTAGTGACAAAGTTTTTATTCGGCACACAAAATATTAAATAGAATAGAATTATTATTTTTTTTAACTATATGGATTTGAATGACATGCGATTACACCAATCATGCTTGAACCCTCGTGTGCATGCGTGAGTTTTTCTAGTCATTTCCCTGTGGGCAGGCCTTGAGTGAGATGTGGTCCCGCCCTCTCGGCTGAATTCCTTTGTTTCACACGCTGCTCCAGACGGTGCGCGTTGCTTTATCAAAATTTTTTCTGGACCTGTGAGGAATATCCAAGTGGACACTATTCGAGAAATTAAGATGGTTTTCAGTGAAACGTTTAATGGCTGATGAGAGATTATGGGGTGTTTCTGTCGGTGTAAGGACTTCCCACGGAGCGGGACGTCACGCAGCGCTTCCAGGCGCCGTCGTCGGCCTGTTTTGAGCTGAAAACATCCTAATTTAAGGCTTAATTCACCCAGGACGTCGTGAGAGAACAGAGAAGATTCAGAAGAGGCCGGCATGAGGACTTTATGCGGACATTCCACTGTTTAAGGACATTTTGTAATGAAAGATGTGCGCGCAAATTCGCCGAGTCGTTTCTGTGACAAATCTGTGTGCGCCGCGACAGGAAAAACACCTCCGTGTTGAAAACCATTTGTAAAATTCAGGCGGCTTTTGATGGCTTTCAACAAGTGAGTAACTGAGAAATTGTTTAACAGCTTGGGCATGTTCCAACTTGCCCGTTAAGGTTTCCAACGGAGGTGTTTTTCCTGTCGCGACCCCCCGCGGTCGGGTCCGGCCCGACATGCGACTCTGCCCGCACGTTCTTTCATTACAAAATGTCCGTTAACAATGGAATGTCCGAATAAACTCCTCATGCCGACTTCTTCTGAAAGTTCTCTGTTCTCTGACAACTTACTGGGTCAACAGAGCCTGAAATGTGGAAGTTTTCAACTTGAAACGGTGAGACGCTGCCGCCTTGAAGCGCAGATCGCCGTCAGGCGCCGTGGACCGTCCTTAAAGCGACACTACCAGACCAAAATCTCTCATCAGCCGTTAAAATTTTTAATTCTGAATTTATCGAATGGTGTCCACTCAGTTGTGCCTTACAGTTTTGAAAAAAATTTTATCAAACAAAGCAGCAGTCTCTGAGCCATTCCTAAACAATGAAAAAAATCGACGAGAGGATGGGCGACTCCTCACTCAAAGACTGCCCACAGGCGAATGACGTAACCGACAAGCGTGAAAAAACTCTCGCATGCCCACGAGGGTTCAAGCATGTCTGATGTAATCACACGTGATTCAAATCCATATGGTTTTTGAAAAAATAATAAGGTCGGATACTTTTCTAATAGACCTCGTACTATTCACTTATAATTATATTTATATAGTACCAGATCACAAGATATCAGCTTAGCAAATAAGATGAACATGGAAAATAATCTAATTAATGCATTTGCCCCTGGCTTGACCTCCTGCTCCACCATGTCCTTGAGGTGATGCTTATTGCCTTTGTGTGAGGCATCGAGTTTGCTTCTGCCAAGTAAGAAAAAAAAAGATATCTTTCATCCTTGGCGTTGCCTGAAAATTGTGCAGTGCCTGTTTTAATTTAATTTCTTTCTGTTTTTCATTTCCCATCCACAAATGCCACCAAAACGCTTTCAATCATGCGCATTGATGTCTGCTATATTGTGAGATGTGATCAATAAATTGTCAGACTTGGTACAATTTGCAGCACTGCTTTCAGAGGTTTAAAGAAAAAAGTGGGCCCCGTGCCAATTTTCCAGGGAGCCCCTGGATGAAAAATATGTTTATTTTATTGAGCCTTAATGGATTAGTGTTGGACTAGTTCCAACAGGAACAAACATATAATAATATTAGGGCCTACAGATGTTTTTGAAGCTTTACTTAAGAGAAAATGTCAGCAGACTTAAAATGAGCAGAAGTTTAGTGGAAGTTTTTTTGGTTTGCTGATGGATTTGAAAGTTAGACAAAAAACTAACCTAACAAAAAGTTAGATTTGCTAGTTAGCCGTTGATTGTTAACCCTTACTGGGATGCTGGGAAGTTAACGTTAGATTTAACTTTGGAGCAGTTTATCAAAGTTCATAGTCAAGAAAAATATTCTCACCTTTTTGGTCTCAACTGCTAAGTAGCACAGATGACTCATAAGGCTACTATCCCACGGAACGGCAAATGCTGAAGAATGATGTGATTTTTGGATTTGCCAACTTTGTTGCCAGTGGCGGTTCTACACTGAATTACTCCCCACTCCATCTGAGCACTCCTCCCCTCCACAGCCCCACCTAAAAAAAAAAGACAAAATCTTGCACAAAGCCATTTTATTATATATATACTATATTTTAGAAGTCCCTCTGAAATTGCAATTGAAATTGACATAAAAAGCCTGCGGGCTACAATATTACTCCAAAACAAAACATCCATGAATTACAAATTTGAATAAAAGTATGGTTAGCATACTGGCATAGTATAGTTCTATGCTTTTCACTCTTAATTCATTTTATTAGGAAATGGAGCGTGCTACAGCCTCAACTTTACCTAAATTCTGGGAAGCTCAGGGCTAGTGGCCAGCGATCACCTTAGTATTTCCTGTTTTTCTTGTTTAATGTTGACAAATTACACTGTATTTCTTGTCTTTCTGATGCTTGATTCTGTTTTTTCTTTCTGTTTAAGGTGCAGCAACATCCAGAGATGGGTGTGGAAACTGTGCTGGAGACCCTCCTGTCCTGTGCACCAACAGCTTTTCCTGTATATTCATTTTGAGAATTGTTCTGTAAAATACGTCTGTCGTATGGCCCAAGCAGAGGGTCACCTCTTTGAGTCTGGTCTGCTTGAGGTTTCTTCCTCAGAGGGAGTTTTCCCTTACCAATGTTGCTCTTGGGGTTGGTAAGGTTAGACCTTACTTGTGTGAAGCTCCTTGAGGCAACTCTGTTGTGATTTGGCGCTATATAAATGAAAATAAATTGAAATTCAATGGGACTAACCTGGTTTTATAATATATATATATATATAAAATTATAAAAAATTTTGCTGCCTTTGGCAGTCATGTGCTGCAAGTGACATGAGCGAGGTAATCCTGACTGGATGGGGAAAACTGAGTCTCTCAGGCTTAACTTTCTTTGACCAATGAGTGATCCAGAGTTTTTACTTAAGCCCCTTTCACACTTTGGATCAAAGATATAAATCTTCTGTTCTTACCCCAGGAACATGATGGCGCTGGCTTCCTCCCACTTCCCAAGACATGAAAGTTGGGTGAATCTGTGCCTCTAAATCAGAGGTCCCAAATTGATTCCAGAAAGGAATCAATTTGGGTTCAAGTTTTTCTTTGCAGCCACTCACTCCACCAGGTTATTACACTGATTAACATCACTTTGAGCAGATGGAATCAGTTAATCAGTGAAATCACCTGCTGGAGTGAGTGGCTGCAAAGAAAACTGCACCCTCTCAGCGCTTTCTGGAACCAGTTGAGACCTCTGCTCTAAATTGACGGTAGGTGTGAGTGGGAGTGTGAATGAGTTTGTCTATTTACATGTTTCAGCCCCTCCCTCTTGCCCAGTGACCCTGGGATCGACTCTGCCCCCTCCCACCCCTCCCCTGACCCTTAAAACTGGAATAAGTGATTTTAGAAAATAGACGGATGTTAACACATTCTGAAACCACACATGGAAAAAAAAAAACACAAAGCGACTAATGTGAAGGTCAGTCCAACTTTCTGTCCAGTGTGCTTACACAGATTAGTGGTGGGGAAAAAAAAGATGGATGATTTCTTGAGGGCTTGGTCGCACTAACATTATTGAAATTGAAAGTGCATCGACAACAAATATTTTATTACCGTATGTCTTTTTCCCGATTTGACACGACGTGTCCCTCTCTCCATTTGCACTTTGAAACAGTCCTGCTGACTTCTGAATTCATCTGTTGACCTCACAGATGACTCTGCCAGACAGTAATGTTTATTTGTTGGTAGCTGTTGACCACAAGCAGCAGTTGTAGTATTGCTACTTGGACTGAGCTGCACACGCAAATCGATGCAAAGGGGCTTCGTCAAGTAAGACCAGCAGTAAGCAGTTGACCTACATATTGCCGCTATGACTACAAATAGATTTTCATGACCTCACAGCTGATAATGGAATGTTTAGGATATTAATTCCCTTTATTCTGTGTAGTCAGTTAAAAACCAACATAAGGGGCACACTATTAGTATTATTTCTATTATTGCCTCATTTTGCTGAGATTTACAGTCAGCTGTACTTCCACCCAGTTGCATTTTAACTTGCACAGTGGTCAGAAAGTGAGTGTTTAAAAGAAAATAAGTCTAAACTAGTTTGGACAAACTGAGTTGTTGTAGTTGTCATTATTGGCCTTGCAGCTGTTCCCCTTTTGTCCAGGGTCACCACAGTTGCATTTGGATTTGGCACAAGTTACACAACTGGATCCCACTGACTTTACTTCTCCTGAAGTAGAACACAGTAACCAAGTGCTGCTGTCTGATGCTGCTCGGACATCAAACAGCTGCGTAAGTGTCAGTATTTCCCAGTTCTACAAATCTGACATGATGGTTAAGCATCTGATGACCATTATTACTGTAACAAATTTCTTAAATAAAATGTCACACGGGACGCAACATTATAAAAATGTAGTGACTAAGCGGTTAAACTCCCAAGTTGAATTAGATTGGATTAGGCCCCAGCTAATGAGTTACCAAAATAATTAACAATTTAGGATTTAATAATTATTATTTAATTATTATTCGGGGCACCACTATTATTGCATAGGTACTTTAATTTAAACATTCAGTAATTTATCAGTCTCAAATGAATTAGTCTCAATTTAATAAATCAGTCTCTGGATCTGAAAGTCTGAATTCACAATACGACTGACCACAGGTTTCCTTCTGAACACAAAATGAACCACAGCAGAAATATTTTACAATTTATTTAGTCCACAATTGCTTTTCCTTAGCCCATTGTAACCTTGTTTTTTTTCTCTTTAGGTGTTGATGCCTTTTGTTTAGCTTTCTGTATGTAAATCCCATTTCCTTTAGGCAGTTTCTTACAGTTCGGTCACAGACGTTGACTCCAGTTTCCTCCCATTCGTTCCTCATTTGTTTTGTTGTACATTTTTCGATTTTTGAGACATATTGCTTTAAGTTTTCTGTCTTGACGCTTTGATGTCTTCCTTGGTCTACCAGTATGTTTGCCTTTAACAACCTTCCCATGTGTTTGTATTTGGTCCAGAGTTTAGACACAGCTGACTGTGAACAACCAACATCTTTTGCAACATTGCGTAATGATTTACTCTCTTTTAAGAGTTGATAATCCTCTCCTTTGTTTCAATTGACATCTCTCGTGTTGGAGCCATGATTCATGTCAGTCCACTTGTGCAACAGCTCTCCAAGGTGTGTTCACTCCTTTTTAGATGCAGACTAACGAGCAGATCTGATATGATGCAGGTGTTAGTTTTGGGGATGAAAATTACAGGGTGATTCCATAATTTTTCCTCAGAATTGAGTGATTCCATATTTTTTTTCCTCTGCTTGGTCTAAAAAAGTAACCATTACTGACTGCCACAATCTTTTTTCTTGATTTCTTATAGTGTTTCTTAAAGCCAGAAGTTGCCATTTGAAATGACTTTAGTTTTGTGTCATGTCTGTGATCTGCTTTTTTTCTACAAAATTAAACAACTGAATGAACATCCTCCGAGGCCGGTGATTCCATCATTTTTTCCAGGGTTGGTATGTAAGGATTGCTTTTTGATTTGAGCTCTTTGCTATGGAGGACAAATACATTTCAATTTCTTTTATACAGGGAAAATAAAGTTGTGTTTGAAAATTTACATTTGTGTATGTAAACGTTTTGAAAAAACAATTAAATTTAAACCAATCTTTTTGTTTCTGAGAGATTCGTGTGAATACCAAAAATTAAATGTTCAAATTTTAATAAAAAAGCAGGATCAAATTACTGATAAATTGCTGACAATCTTTCCAAAAGATTTTCGTGACTGGACAGTTCTAGAAAGGTGACAAATAGTTTTTTTTTGTTTTTTTTTTTGCAAAAAGAACAGCTTTTGTTATTTTTACGAGCATAGCTGCAAAACAAGTTTTCCCAACAGCAGTGTCAATTACACGATACATAGTCCATTAAAGCAATTCGACTTGAACAGTTAACAGACAGACAGCCAGTGGAAACCATTTGGAAGATTCAGGTGGCTTTCGGTGAAGATTGGTATCAGTATCATACGGATTAAAGACCATTAAAACTGAATTAAACACGGCCCACAGCGCCGGAGGGCGCACCACGCCCCAAGCGGCCATCGACGGGCTGAGATGAGCAGATCACTAACAAATTTAAGGCTCTGTTGATGCAGGACGTCATGTGACTAGCAGAGAAGTTTCATAAGAGGGCGGGATCAGCACTTTATCAGCATATTCCACTGTTAAAGGAGATTTTGTAATGAAAGACGTGCGGACGGATTCCCGCGTCGGGACGCAGCTGCTCATGGTGCTGGACAAACAACACCGCGTGTTGGAAGTCTCACAGGACAAGTTGGAACATGCCCAGCTGTTAAACAATTTCTCGGATACTCACTCGACTGAAAAGCCCTCGAAAGCCGTCTGAATCTTACGAATGGTTTTCCAACACGGAGGTGTTTTTCGTCCCGCCGCGCCATGAGCGGCTGCATCCCGACGCGCGAATCCGTCCACACGTCTTTCATTACAAAATCTCCTTTAACAGTAGAATGTGCTGATAAAGTGCTGATCCCGACCTCTTCTGAAAATTCTCTGGTAGTCACACGACATCCTGCATCAACAGAGCCTTAAATTTGTTAGTGATCTGCTTGTTCCAGCCTGTCAATGGCCGCTCGGGGCGCGGTGTGCCCTCCGGCGCTGTGGGCCGTTTTTAATCCAGTTTTAATGGTCCTTAAGCCGTGTGATACCGATAGAATCTTCACCGAAAGCCACCTGAATCTTCCAAAAGGTTTCCAGCTGGCTGTCTGGCAGAGTTTCTGAAAAAAATTTCATGGAACAAAGCGGCAGTAGCTCAGCTGTTAGGTCCTTCAGACTTTTATTTTGAATAAATGCTTCAGGAGAGCATTAGCATGGCATAAACCTTTCAGCTTCTGGGGGGCCTCTGCTCCCCCCAGATCCCCCAGCTTTTTAAGCATTTTTCTTTATTTGCTTCTCACATGCCCGGAAAAGGTCCTCGCCATCTAACCATGTCTTTTAGGCCCTTCAGACTTTTTTCAGTAGAATGGTTCTTGGGAGCATGAGCATGACTAAAACCTTTTAGCGTCCACCTTTATAAGCATTTTCCTTATTTTGCCTTTCAGCTGAGCCACACACCCCCCCCCCCCCCCCCCAATTACAGCCCTCTTGATCCCTGCCACTTTAAGCATTTTTTTTTTGTAATGTAGATGTAAATTAATATTCAAGATTTTCAGCTAGTTGACAGTAGGGCTGTTCAATATGGCCAAATTATCGTATTTCAATATTGTCATAAATTGTCATGTAAATGTCACTTATATAAATGCTGTCCATATTCTTGAGCTGCTTAGGTGGGTAGAGAGAGTTACCATGAGATAAAAAAGCTTCTCTCTCTCTCTCTCTCTCTCTCTCTCTCTCTCAAGATCTTTAGGTGTACCTTAATAAACACTAGTAGAGTTCCACCGTAGATCTGGAATGTATAATAGAAGATATACCTTACTGAATTGTCGTATCAATATGACATACGATATGACTATGATTTGACACAAAGTGGAGCAACAGTGAAAATTAAACATTCTTAAACAAAACAATAATAATACCACACTCATTTTGCACTCATCATAAGGTTAGGATACTGTGCCCTCCAAAAGTATTGGAACACTTGGAATTTCACACATTTTAATTTGTCTATGCCATTAGAAATACAAAAAATAAATAAATAAATAAAGAATTTAATTTTCTAAAATTATCTTCCTCGAACTCAAACTGAAAGCAAATCTCTAAAACTTGATAAACCTGTAATAATAATCAGTTTTATTGCCAATTTTGTTTAGACAAGTCAAGGGATGGAAACATGAACATTTCCGTCACTGAATATGTATTGGACTTTAGAAATACAAATACAAAAGTTTCTTTCACCAAAACATCAAATCTAGGCTTTCATCTCAAATGTACTTTCTGTCAAATTGTAGCTGAACTTTCAGGTCTTCTTAAGAAAATCCTCCTCTACACCACTTCATCAGGAAGCTGGAGTTTATATTTTTAATTAATTTATATCAAGTTGTAGAGATTTGCTTTCAGTTTTGAGTTAAGGAAGATAATTTAGAAAAAAAGAAATTTATTAGAAATGGAATAAAGAAATTAAAATGTGTGAAACACTGAGGAGCAGCATCTTACATCTCATATATAGTTGCAGCAGATAAGAAAATATTTACTTGAATTTCAACAGGCAGCCAGGTCGGGGTCAATTGAAGAATTACACAGGGGTCTAAATCAGGGATGGGCAACTTGTTCCAGAAAGGGCCAAGAGGGTGCAGGTTTTCTTTGCAACCACTGATTCCACCAGGTGATTTCCATGATTAATATCACTTTGAGCAGATAGAATCAGTTAATCAGTGAAATCACCTGGTGGAGTCAGTGGTTGCAAAGAAAACCTGCACCCTCTTGGCCCTTCTGGAACATGTTGCCCACACCTGGTCTAAATTAAAAGATGCTCCAATCATACAGAAAAACTGAATTTGATGCTTGTATCACCATATGAAGGATTGTTTCAGTTATCTGCGGCACTAATAAGCAAACAGAACCAGTTGATGTCTGTTAGTTTCAACATGTGTATATAAGGAAACCCAAATTAAGGAGAAATGCTGCTTTTAACAACCTGGACCTCATTTCTGACATAAAATACAGTCATTTACTCACCAATATAAGTTTGGTGTGATTTGAAGACCACAGTCCAAACGATGTGTTCAGTTCAAATCTGGAGCAAACATTTGTCTTCTTCTTCTAAGGTGGATTAGAATTTTTTTGTGGTACACAGCACAACTACTGGACAGGAGGAACCTAGCAGTCTACTACTTCTTCTCTTATTTAGCAGACTAGATGCAAACCTAGCAGTCAATGTGACTCACTGATTTGAAAATGCAGCTCTTTCAACCAGACGTGTGGTGCTGTGACATGTCAATCATCTGTGTCCAATCAGATTTCAGAAGAGTCCAGCGAAACGCCAGCATCCACTCTAGCTCCACCCATGCCAGGACATGTTCGACATTTGAACATTTCCTGTTTCACTGTGAATGATAAATTGGCACTTCTTGTTTGAGTGTGAGCTTGCCACTGAGTTCCTGCAAGATTCCATGGGATCTCATCTGTCAATCCAGGAAGTGTTTGAAATTTCAACATTTCCTGTTTTACTGTGGATTTGAAAAATGGCACTTCCTGTTAGGACGCCCTGTACCATGAGTGAGCTTCGCGCCGCTGTGCGACGCTTCGCTCATATTAACAACAAAAAAAATCCAGTTTTATCTTGAGTGTTTCACTTGGCCAGCATTTGCATTTACTTTTACATTTAAAACATATTATATACAGACAGATGTGTTTCACTAAATAATTTGAATACATAACTTATCAAATGATGTAATAACATAAATTTGAATACACAGCACACAAATCAAGTAATCAGAAATACAATGAGATTTTGTATAATCATCATAAGTAAGTAATAAAGTAAACGACGATGCTGATTAAAATATCCTAAACAAATGAAGTGATAATCCTCATTTGAGTTTAAGTAACTCCCTTGTTTCAACGAGTTGAAACAAGGGAGGAGCTGAAGGGACTTATTTGCACTCAACAGCTATATGACAGAATTGGCACTGATCATTTTGTGAAATCCATGCCATTTGTTAGAAGTCCCTGATCTTGTGCTCCAACTATAATTCTTTCTCCAGCAAATTCTTTTCTAGCATTAGGGCTCTCCATTTGGTTCAAAATGCTGCTGCCAGACTTTTGACATGAAGCAGAAAGTTTGACCACATTACACCCATTTTGGCATCTCTTCACTGGCTTTCTGTCCCTGTTAGATCAGATTTTAAGATTCTGCTACTAGCCTATAAAATTGTTCACGGACTGGCACCTCCCTACCTCGCTACACCTAATTTAACCCTACGTACCAGCCCAGGCTTTGCGTTCTCAGGGTGCAAGATGACTAGGGTGAATAAAAGTCTATGGATCACAGAACTTTCTTATTGTAAACCTGTTCTGTCAATAAAGCAGTCAGATTCTGTAGACTTTCAAATCCAGACTTTAGACGCACTTATTTTCCCTTTCATATGGCTAGCATACTGGCATAATATGTTACTGTTTTTTCTCTTTTAATTCATTTCATTAGGAAACGGAGCGTGCCGCGGCCTCAACTTTAATTTCTTGTCTTTCTGATGCCTGATTGTTTTCCTCTCTGTTTGAGGTGCGGCTCCATCCAGAGATGGGTGTGGTGTCTGCTTTGGAAACCCTCTTGTCCTGTGCACCGGCAACATTTCCTGTATATTCATTTTGTGAATTGTTTTGTAATTCTGTTGGTAGCATGGCCCAGCAGAGGATCAACCCTTTGATTCTGGTCTGCCTGAGGTTTCTTCCTCAGAGGGAGTTTATCCTTACCACTGCCGCCTGTGTTGTTGCTCTGCGGGTTGGTAAGGTTAAATCTTACTTGTGTGAAGCACCTTGAGGAAACTTTTTTGATTTCATGCTTTATAAATGAAAATAAATTGAAAGAAATTGAAAAAAATTGAAAAGCAAAATGAAGTTCTCAAATTAGCCGTTGTATTGATCCATCTTTATCTATGTATTCTTTACAAGTTCTTCTTGGAATTGTCCAACCCTTCTGTGCCATTTCCATCTGTCCACTAAAAGTTTTTGTTCCCTTTTGCTGTATTTTTCCCTGGTGTGTCTTGCTAGTAGTTTTGTTGCAGGTGTTAGATTTTGCTTTCTTTCTTTAGAAGAGTTCTCTGCCCAAAGTTTCTGCCAGTTTGATAACTGAGGTCTGTTGGGATAAGGTCTCATTGTGATGTTGTGCTACCTTCTTCATGACTACTTCTTCAGAACTCCAAGTACTGTCCAATACCCCCCCCGTCGCAGTATAAAAGGGGGGGGGGGGATATCAGGAAAGATCTTATTTCCTCATTGATCTTGTACAATTCTTAAGCCTGTCTGGTCCTTGCAGAGCATAGGCCACCAACCAGCTCTCTCCAATTCCTTCTATCCCTCGACATCCAAACAATGGAGTGCAAGTCCAAGCCAGCTTCTTTATTTCAGCCTCCCAGCAGCAACACCAGGTGTTTCTTGATCATCCACGTCGTCTTTCGCCAGATAGTTTCCAACGCAGGGCACCCCGGATTATATTCAGCTCCTCCTTCCTCAAGGTGTGGCCAATCCAGCCCCACTTTCTCTTTCTGACTTCCATGGCTGGAAGTAGTTGTCTCCTGCACTGCCACAACTCTTCATTTGATACCTTTTCGGGCCATCATATGTCAAGGGCTTTACAGAGACAGCCGTTGACATATCAAATTCAAATCAAATTTATTAATTTTTATAGCGCCAATTCACACACACAAAAAAAAAAATCACGTACCCTGCAAACACAGGGCCCGAGCTGGTACGTAGGGCTTAACCAGGTCCGCCAAGTAGCAAGGTGCCAGTCTGTGAACAGTTTTATAGGGCAGTAACAGAACCTTAAAATCCGACCTCACAAAGACAGGTAGCCAGTGAAGGGACGCCAAAATGGGCGTAATATGATCAAACCTTCTGCTTCGTGTCAAAAGTCTGGCAGCAGCATTGTGAACCATTTTGTTAGGTTTAGAACCACCTAAACATCATAAAACTGTAACAGAGAAAGACACAACAGTCAAATAAGAGTCAGAGTAGAATTCAATTGTAAATGCTCGCGAGGAGTGCAGCACAGAGACAAGCTTATCTAACAATCTCCAAAACTGCACTAAACGCTGGCTGTGCTCTCGCTCTTATTCAGGATGTCATACAGGTGCGGTTGTCAGCATACGTGGCACAACAGTTGAGCAATCATAAACAGGTCTTGCAACTACAGTTGAGCAAGTTTTGCAACTTCAGGTTTTTGCGACCTCAGGCTGCTGGTTTGGGGAAGGTGCGGTCAGGACTTCCTCTCCCGTGCTCCGTTCTTCAGGTGTTATCTCAGCCAGCATATGTCGGTTAATCTTTGTTCTTTCCTGTGGTTGAAACCACATGTGTGCGAGTAGAAACATCAGTTTGCAACACAGCTTGTAACACAATTTGCAATACAGCATACTTTCTCTTAGAATCACATCAATCATATTCAATCTTTCCATTACAACTCTCTTTCGCACAGAAAACAATTCATATGATCATATACAAACATTTTCATTCCTTATTATTCATTTCGTATGTTATTATATCTTTAATTATTTGATCAGTTGTTTTTAACATCAGCTCTTCTGGCCTCGCTTGCATCAGTTCCTCTTTCTCTGACTCTGCACTAAAAACAACTTCTTCAGTTCCTCTTTTTCCCTAACTGCAAAGACAAAAACAACTCATGTAATCATACATTTCACTTATTTGTAACATATTTTATCAAGAGGTCATCAAGAAGTCAGCAACAGACTTCTGGCAGATACAATGAGTTTATTTCTATTACTAAAGTATTAATAAAAGAATGTATAATAAAAGAATGTATGATAACTGATATATCCATATATACATAAATCCAACACATTTGAAGACACCTAGTGCTCGACTGTGGCAAACCAGAAAATAAAGCATTGCAATAACCCAATCTAGAAGAGATAAATGCATGTATCAAAGTCTCAGCATCAGCCATAATCAATAATTTTTTCTGTCTTCTCTTGCTTGTTCCAGATGATATCAGGTTTATTGCACCTCCTTCGATATGTCTTCCTGCTGGGATCGCTTTGTCATAAAAGATAGTCACTTTTCCATTGGATGAGACTGGTGCTGGCTAATGCTCCCAAACGTGTCCCTCTACTTCCACCTCCAGTTCCTTGCATACTTTCCAATGTAGATATTTACAGATCTTGTTGTGTCGGCTTGTGCAATGTCCGTCTGCCATGAGGATCTTTTTCACCTGTATGAATTCTAAAGTGTTTGCTCAGAGTGCCCCGTTCTCTAAATCGTTTGCCACACTCAGAACAGTCAAATGGTTTCTTTTTTTTTTTTTTTTGTTCTCTTAGATGTCTTTTTTACAGGGTGCAATGGGCCCCAAACCTGCAGTCTACAGTTGCATCCTAATCATTACTGGCATTGTATCTGAGGGCTCTCTTCAAGATGGTGACCGTTCCCTTAACCTTCTTTCTGGTATGAGTTTTAATGTGTGTATTAAGAGTGCTTTTATAACCAAATTTTTCGCCACACTCAGAACAGCTAAATGGTTTTTCACCTGTATGAATTCTAAAGTGTTGGTTCAGAGTGCCCCTTTCTCTAAATCGTTTGCCACACTCAGAACAGTCAAATGGTTTCTCTCCGGTATGAATTCTCATGTGTGTATTAAGAATGCATTTACGACCAAATTTTTCACCACACTCAGAACAGCTAAATGGTTTTTTTCACCTGTATGAATTCTAAAGTGTTTGTTCAGACCTGTTTTAGCCACAAATCTTTTGCCACACTCAGAACAGTCAAATGGTTTCTCTCCGGTATGACTTCTAATGTGTATATTAAGACTGTTTTTATGACCAAATTTTTCACCACACTCAGAACAGCCAAATGGTTTTTTCACCTGTATGAATTCTAAAGTGGCTGTTCAGAGTGCCCCTTTCTCTAAATCTTTTGCCACACTCAGAACAGGAAAACAGTTTATCTCCCGTATGAATTCTCATGTGCGTGTTCAGACTGCTCTTTTGTGCAAAGCTTTTACCACACTTAGAGCAGTCAAATGGTTTCTGCCCTGTATGAATTCTCAAGTGTTTACTCAGACTGTTCTTAAGGGCAAATCTTTCACCACATTCAAAACAACTAAATGGTTTCTCTCCTGTGTGAATTCTCAGATGTGTGTTCAGATTGCTCTTTTGTCCAAATCTTTCACCACACTCACTGCAGCCAAACGGTTTCTCTCCGGTATGAATTCTCATGTGTGTGTTTAAATTGTTCTTTTGAACAAATGTTTTACCACATTCAGGGCAGCTAATATGTTTTTTGGCAATACTACATGGGCCAGAGGTGTTAAATGGTTGTGGTCCTCTACTATCCTCTCCATCAACTTCTAGTTCAACTCTGCTGTGGTTAGTTGAACTGCTCACTTGAAGTTCTGCCTCTGTGAACACAGTTTGGTGTTCATGGAACTCTGACACCAACGATTTTTTCTTCATTTTCACTCTTCACATGGACAACAGTGAAGGGGAATTTGTTGACATCAGCCTCCTCCAGCTGATGAAGGTGCTCTCCCCTCTGATTTATCCAGACTTCCTGCTGTTCATCTTTAATGTTTGAAGGCTCCGACTCCAGGTTAACACTCTGATTCCACTTCTGCTGTTCACCAACGAAAACGTCTTCTTTACACGTGGACAGCTGTTGCATGTCTGCAATTAAATAATGAAAGTGATAAAATTTAGAACAACATTCATTAAAACATCTATTATTGATATTTTATTTATTTTTACTTCTATTTTGTCATTTGATTTTTAAACCAGCAACAATGGAAATAAGCATTTCCACTTTCTTGCATCATGCACGTAATTTTAAAGCTAGAGTCTGTAGCCCTGGAGAGCTAGCAAGAGAGCTTGGAAGATTTGAAAGTAGCACCTCCTCTAGGTTCTACCCCCTCCCCCGTCAGTGCTCTGTCCAAAGCCACATGAGAATGACTGACTTTCGCACTAGCACGACCTGTGTCGTGCTAAAACGAACACGTCTTTAACTGGTGCAGACAGGACGTCAGAGGGGCGCCGGTGCATGCTATTGCGCACAGAGAATTGAAATGTTCAAAAAATCTTTCACGCAAAAATGTTGTACTACGTGGCGCGATCTAATCGCCAACACAACGTGCAGCTCGTGAAGTGGAGTAAAGAAGAAGTGAACAGAGCGAGTGGTGACATCAGCGGATCGAATCAGAGCGTAGCTTATCTGAACATTATAACAAGAAGTTAAATCTGTTATAAACATACTTTAACAGCTGCACACAAGAAGGAAAGAACAACTGTTTTACCAAGCCATGACAATGTAAACATGACAAATAAATAGCTTTTTAGATGGCTGAAAATGCTTTCTGCAGCTTGTTAGGTGCACGCATGCGAACGGCTGAAGCTGGAGCATTCCATTGTGATTCAGGAAGTAATTACAGCCATTTTCAACTGTCAATTTGCAGAGAAAATGAATAATTTGACATGGCACAATCCGGTGGAAATTGTAGTTTTGGCTGTATTCCCTCTGCCATTGTACCAAAATGAACTTCTTCAGTGAAACGAGATGAGTGTGCACGCGCGGAGGAGGGAGGGACAGAGAGGGGCTTTGAGCCTGGTGACATGAGCAGGAAGAACTAGACATGAAGGCATTGATTTTTTTGTTTGAGCGCGCACGATGGGGCTTATACTGGTCAGAGTTTATCGATGCTACAGCAGTCTGATTTTTTTTTTCATTCCTTTTTCTGAATACATAATGTATTGACTACTGTTAGGATAGTTGGACAATTTTACCCAATACAGTGGTCCCTCGCTATATCGCGGTTCACCTTTCGCGGTCTCGCTGTTTCGCTGATTTTTTTTTTTGTGCAATTTTGCATGCTTCTTTTTTTTAATTGTCTGCTGTGCTTAGTTGCAGCCAAAATCTGGCAACAAGTCCAGAGACTACACTTGCTGTTTTGATGAAGAGCGCTCCAGCAGCGAAGAAAAAGCATGGGCATTGTGTTCTGCGTGTGTCTGTTTATAAGAATCTTCTCACTCAGAAGAAAAAAAGAGCACCAACAACTACCCATATCACTCGGAAAAAGACACCTGCACCGAGGTGGAAAAACACGCTGTGGAGCGGCGCCGCGATGAAGAGGCGCGATCAGAGGAACTGTGAAATACTGGTCAGTTACTATTAATAATTTCTTATGTGTCTAACCTTGTAGGTTGATCATTAAAATTAAATTTGTTAGTTCTAAAAGCCATCATAATTATTTATAGGAAAACATTCTATTTTTATTTCTCAAACAAATGTTTGGGCCTGAAAACAGGTTTTGATCTTTGGTTTCATTCTATAATACTGGGCTTATTTTTCTACTAAGGTTTGAACTTTGAGAGTGTTTACACAGGAGAGAAAATTGAGAAAATGTGTGTAGTGAGGGGTTTTACAGCCTTAAAACATCTATAATAGTTGTAAAAAAATAACGCTACTTCGCGGAATTCACCTATTGTGGGCTATTTTTAGAACATAACTCCTGCGATAAACGAGGGAACACTGTATAACAAAAAGTGTTTCTGAACAGTTACCTACCCTAGCTTTAATGTATTTACAATTATATTATGTACTTACATTGAACTTTTTAATAACACACACACTTGTAATATGTAGATAATCGGAAAGTGAATGAGATATGCTCAAACATCTTCAAGCTGTGTAACAATTCATTTTGTGGTGAGCTGTGTGGAATAACAAAAGACAAGCAAGAGCTTTTGTCTTTTTGGTACTCTGCATAACTCACTAAACCAATTGGACTACAAAAACACAATAAATCACGGACACTAACAACACTGTGAATCTAACATGGGCAACAATAACATTTAAGACCCAGAACTCCCATAATGCATTGCAGCAGAACAATTTACAGGTTTAGCGACTGGCCTGGCGATCATTCCAGTTTAATTTTGCTGAGTATCATCATCATGACATTAAATTTTTTTTCATGATTATGCATTTCCTAATGCAGTTATATGATCGGTTGATTTTACTGTTCATTCATATGTAGGAGCACGGAGTGCCCTCTGGGCATCACACTACTCAGCCTCCCTGGTAAAGTCTACTCCAGGGTGCTGGAAAGGTAGGGTTCGGCCGACAGTCGAACTTCAGATTGAAGATGATTTTCGCTGTAGGTTAACTGCTGGTGAAGTCATACCTTAGGTGCAGTTTTTCCGGCCGACTGATTCTGCTATTTTTCTCTCTGTCTGAGGCACTGACAACACTGACTGATCCTGGCCCAGCACCACCAAATCACTGGATTGACCTCGGGATGCCAGGTCTGTTCCACGACTGACCGGAGGTCATAACCTGCAGCCTACTGGTGCTGGACATTATATATTAGAGACCCAAAATGGACTCTACTGTATTTTCAATTAAGGACTCTGTTTTTGTTGCTCATATGTTTGTAAACAAACTTTTGTACAATCTGTAAAAACCTTGTAATGGTTAGAATGGCCTAAGCAGTAGGTCACCCCTTTGGGTCTGGTCTGCTTGAGGTTTCTTCCTCATTATAACCAGACACAGTTTTTTCTTACCAATGTCATCCGTGTGCTTGCTCAGGGGGTTGATAAGGTTAGACCTTACTCATATGAAGTGCCTTGAGGCAGCTTTGTTGTGATTTAGCACTATACAAATAAAATAAGTTGAAATGATATGAATTGAGAGGAACAATGTATGTTCCGTCCTGAAGTGAGAGCTGTGTTCGGGTGCTCTGCAGTAAGTCAGACTCGTTTCCGGTGGAGGTTGGCCTCCTCCAGGGGTGTGACATGTCACCAATCTTGTTTGTGATATTCATGGACAAGTTATCGAGGTGTAGTTGGGGAGAGGAGGGTCTTCAGCTTGGTGGGGTCAGGGTCTCATCACTGCTTTTTGCAGGTGATGTGGTCCTGTTTGCTTCATCTGCCCGTGACCTCCAGGACTCACTGGATCTGTTCGCAGGCGAGTGGGAAGTGGCTGGGATGAGGATCAGCACCTCTAAATCTGAGGCCATGGTTCTCAGCAGGAAACTGATGGATTTTCAACTCTGAGTAGAGAATGAGGTCTTGCCCCAAGTGAACGAGTTCAAGTACCTTGGAGTCTTGTTCACTAGCGAGGGGACAATGGAGCACAAGATTGGCCGCAGAATCGGTGCCGCAGGGATGGTACTGCATTCGCTTTACCGTACTGTTGTGACTAAAAGGGAGCTGAGCCAAAAGGCAAAGCGTTCGATCTACTGGTCAATCTTTGTTCCTAATCTCACCTGTAGCAGGACGCCTGCATTCACCATTCAACCTACTAAGTTTGCATGAAGCAAAGGCCATAAAAAAAAAAAAAAAGGTCTTCAAAGGACAACCCCTCACAGCTCAAGTTCTGGAATATATCTAAATGCCAAAAGGACACTTTTCTGTGCCTAGCACAGGAAGGCCAACTGTCATCAACCCCACCACTAACAGGATTTAAGACTCTTTAAAGTGCATTCCTCATGGAGCTGTGGACCCCTTATCAGATCCCAAAACCAGATGGTTTTCATCTAAAAACACAGACCCCAGAAAGGTATACTTTTCCCCAAAGGCCAAAAACTGTGCCTTCACAGCACAATTCCAATAAGACCATATAACAGGAGAATTGCCATCAACTTGGCAGGGCTGTGAAATGAAAATTTTAAAATCTGAGGAAAATTCACAGGGGGTCTGGGGGACACAGCTCCCCAGGAGCCGGGGTCTAGGGCCTTGTGGGGCCCCAGAAACCAAATTAAATTTTCATCTACTGATACATTTTTAACATCTCCTGGAAGAACAAATCTCAAATTAGTGCATATTTAAATGATCCTAGATTCAACCTTTCATTTGAACCATCAATGATCATGTTGAAATAACAGAATACGACATGGAAGTAGGACCTGGAATGATTTTCCTTTTAATTGTAAACCAAATTCTGCATCATCTCAGAACAATTAAACTACATGAAATTTATGAAGACTGAAAAGACTGTTAAACCATGTCAAAAACCACAGCTAAAGATTGTAGAATATTTTAAAATAAGGGTAAAATATCAATAAAATACCTTATAGTAAAAAAGCCACACATTCTTGTGTAAATTCCTGTAAATCCACTCAAAGCCAGTGTCTTCTTTCCCATGAAAAAAGTCTACATTAATAAAAATCAATTTACATTGTTGTGTAAATTCATGTAGCCTAAATTAATTCAAAGTCACAATGTCTTTTTATCAATGAAAGAAAGTCTAGATTAATGAAAGAAAAAAGGCACCATCTTTTCTGAAATTCTGTTTAAACAGCACAATGTTTATTTTCCAGAGAGAGAGAAAAAAAAATTCTTACCAGTTCGCTTTTCCCGTTCATCTTTCAGGTGTGTTCATGAAGCCAGCAACAATTCCACGGATTCTTGTCCTTATCAGACTTTTTCAAACCGTCTTTCTAGCCATCTTCACTCTGTCTGATGTTGCTCTGTGACACAGACATGCTGCAAAATTCTTCTTTTAAAAACTTGACAGTTCTAAAAGTGTGCGATGTCCACATGTTACGTTTAGCTAAGCTTCGCACAGGAGCCACACAGTGTCACCGCAGCAACCAACCAGTCCCGCTTTACAACAACCATTGTAACAGCCAGGCTTTGAGTGGCATTTTTCCTCCGCGAATCTCCGCGGAAACTGATATGTATCTGTAACACACAGATCAGTGTCCGTGGACTTATAAAACTTGCAAACTGTGCAGACCGACGGTTCATCAACTGAAAAAGAGACAGCTCCCAGCTTCTGACCTCATGGAGACCATCTACACAGCGCATCCAAGTAAGACCGGCTATGCTGTCAGAGATAAGCAGAGTGGCTTTAATTACTTCTATTCCCTGTCACTAACCATATCCCACATTAATAAATAAAGTAAATCCCCAGCTGATTAGGACGGAATTCATTCTTAAACTCTTGCAACTGAACCAAATTACATAAACATCATATAATAATTGCTCATTGAACTTCATCATCATCAAATTGCTTACTGTGATATGTCCTGTTATTTAACTCCTGACTGAGTTAAATAAATGTTTTAAACGTATGAAGTGGTCTGTGGTTTCTATGGATTACAGAGGAATCAGACCCAACCTGTAGAACTTACGACTGGATGATTAAAGACTGATTTAATATTTCCTACTGACTGACCCTAAAATCACTGATATTATAACAAGGTTATAATATCATTCAGTCATAGGTGGTGCCCCCATTATTCGAGGTAAAATTATCCACAAGTGATAATTTCAAAATATCCTAAAACACATATTTCCGCTACACACCTATGGTAATGAGGGTTGGGTCATGACCGAAAGAACTAGATCGCAGATACAAGTGCTGATCCAATTCAGAAATCTGAAAAAGATTAATGTGGATACCTTGCCCCTGGACGTTCAACTTCTCTCCTCTGGCCATACTGACTTCCTTTCTGTTGCCGACTCAGTGGATTTTTACAACCAGTCCCTTAGCAGTCTACTGGACCTCCACACCCCCTTAACATCCAAGACAGTCTCCTTCTCGCGCTCAGTACCCTGGTACACCTGTGAGCTGTAAAAGATTAAGGCGGCTGGGCGTGTCCTTGAGCGGCGGGTCAAAGCCTCTGGGCTGACTGCTCACAAACAGGCGTACAAAGAGCACAGGAAGGTATATGCAGAAGCACTGAGTGAGGCACGGTCCAGGTTTTATTCCACTGTCATCAACAACAGCCCTGGAAATTAAAAACAACTTTTCTCAACAATAAATCACCTTCTCAAACCCCCATCACTCTCCCACTCTGAGGTCACTGAAGAGAGGTGCAACATGCATATCAATTTTTGCAGACAAAAAGTTGCCAACATCCACTCACATCTTTCCACCACTGCTGCCCCCCCGCCCCAACTGCTGACCTACTGTCTGAGAATGTCCAGCCTTTCTGCTCCTTGTTTAACATCACACAAGGAGAGGTGGAGGATGTCAGAAAAATGAAACCATCCACCTGTGCTCTGGACACTTTCCCTTCAGCCCTGCTAAAGGCCAACATCTCTGCCATCTCTCCTTTCATCACCACAATCATAAACCACGCTTTCCTGACTGGCCATATCCACCTTCATTAAAAACAGCTGTCATCAGACCACGACTGGGAAGGAAAAAAAAAACAAAAAAAAACCCCACCTTGGATCCAGAAATTCTCTCCAATTACAGGCCCATTTCAAACATGCCATTTTTATCAAAAGTTCTGGAGAAACTGGTCGCTACACAACTTCACAGCCACCTCAAGCACAATAATCTTTTTGAGAAGCTCCAGTGCAGCTTTGGCTCTGGCCATAACACAGAAACAGCCTTGGTCAGGGTCACCAATGACCTTGTGATGGCATCAGATTCTGGTTCCCCATCACTTCTCATCCTCCTTGACCCAACAGCTGCTTTTGATAAAACTGACCACAGAATCCTCCTCCATTGCCTGCAACAGACCACTGGACTTTCAGAAAATGTTTTAAATTGGTTCACTTTCTATCTGACCGGCAGAACCGAGCATGTCACGTTGGGCAAAGCTAGATCACACACAGGGACCCTGTGATGTTACTTCCTTTTGCTGGAAAAACTGTTGCTTTGGGACTTGATTCTGACTTTTTTGGACACCTTTAAGAAGATATTTTAAACAACTGAGCACAGTTAAAACACTTAGATTCTCCTCTGATGATCAGGGACTTATGTCCCAAGTCTCCATAACGTTATTCCAGATGGGGCAGGTGTTTAGTCCATGGAAGCCACAGTCAACCAGGACAGTCACAGCAGCTGACAGACCCAAAAGCGCATTCGAAATGATCAAGGTAAGATGACTTATCTGACAATTATGAGTTGGGTTTGTACAAGATGACCGTCATTCGACCCAGGTAATTATGGAGAAACCTTTGATTTATGACTCACTGTCTGAACCTAACATTTGAAACATTTTAGTGACACAAAGCAGAGGTCTGGAGCAACAAAGTGTCAGTATATGTTACTCTTTTGTGTCCTTGCATGTTTTTGGTGAGCTGCTGAAAGGACTGAGTTGATTTATGAGAAAGCACTGATAAGAGCTGGGCAGAAAAGCTTTCTTAAGCAGCACGTGTCAGCTGATAAGAACAGAGCAAAACTTTGACCAGGTGCAGTTTGTTTGTAAAAAATGCCGTGGCCACTGCTGCTCTCCCTAACTCAGATTATAAACTGACCTCCAGCAAACTGGTAAGAAATGTATCTCAAATTATTTTTGCAAACGTGTGTGATGCGAGTGTATTGATTCATTCAGTGTGCATCGATTCAATTGATGGGCGAAATCATGATGCATCGCTTGCTGCATGGTTGCATCGATTTTTTCCGAGGTACATTGAATGCACTATCACTGCTTCACGTTGTGTTTTGAACATGGGCCAGAGAGCACATTTCCAAGCTACGAGCTCCAGATGCTGCCACTGGGAAGACCGGGCTTTCTCCGAGGCCACACCCAGACTGTGGAACAACTGTATAATCCCAGAAAATTGGCAGGAAAAACCGCTGGAGGAGCAGCGAAGAGAATAAAAGACACAAATCATCTCAGAGGTGCAAGAGGGAGAAACACACGCACACACGCTGAGAAAACAAAGGGCCATTCAGAACAATTTCGACAGCTGAATACCTGTAGGGTGCCTTGATTGGTGTGTGGTGTCAATGCCGAACGTGGCGCCATTTTGGGTCCAACTGCGCTGAACTACTGAATGGACCTTTATGTTTTCAACATTCTTTTAAATCATTTAACAACATGCAGCAACACATTCAGGTACAGGTGCTATCAAAATAAATATAAAAATAGTTAAGCTATCAAATTTACAATTTATGATGATTTATTTAATTAATTTAAAGCCTGATTTATGCAGCTGCTGCTCTTTAACTCTGTGTCATGCAATGACGTGCGTGACAGTTTTAAAGTTCTCAGTCTCTGAATTATGCTTTATTATGGACTAATTTGACCCTCAACAAGCTTTTCTGTCTACAATCATCACCTCCAAATCAGGGTAAGTTGTACAATTTACTCTTTTACTGACTTTGTGCTATAAATGTGATGTGGGTTTTTCTGATCCATTTATCAGCGTGCGCGCTATATAATATGATGGCAGATTTGGCTTCGATTTGGTGAATCAATGGAATGCAAGGAGAGTTTGAATCCAGCGGGAACTGCCTACTGCGTATAATTGCAGGAAAAATGTTTCATGTGGCGTGTCAAAACTTCTTCCACCTGAGCTACACTTCTAGTTTCAAGTGCCTGACTCCACCTCCCAAGTCACACGTGGTGATGAATGGACAAAACAAAAGACTTGGGGCTCATGATAACAAAACTCAGCTTTGCAATTGTCAATATGGCAGCCTGCTCTGAACTCGCATATCAGCACCTCCCCTGATGGACAATATTTGAAAATATGACTGAACCATATCATGAGGGAATACAGTCCAGTGATCCAGATTAGGGATGGGTATTGATAAGATTTTATTGATATCGATGCCATTATCGATTCTGCTTATCGATCCGATTCCTTATCGATTCCCTTATCGATAGCTCTTGTGAATTTTGTACTAAAAGTAGGCTTTACAGGTTTTCTATGTATTTCACTGAGTCTTAAAGTAAAGAAATATGAAATTGGTCACTGTATCCTTGATCTCTGGACATAAATAAAAATAAACAAAACGGTGTTTCGTTTTGAAGTTATTAATTCCGACTGGACTCTATCGTTCTAACTTGACTTGGCAGAGAGCCATGCAGCGTTTGGAGCTGTGTGAACAGAATGGAGGAGGATTCTCATTTCTTTCTCGCAACAAGACAGGAGTCCCAGTTAGTGACTTTAATCCGCACAAAAGTGACTCACGATTGACATATTCAGGGATGAAAGTGGTGAAAAACAAAAAAAGCTGAAACCCAAAATTACCCCCCAACACCACGTGCACGAAAAGGTTTGAATTCTAGAAGCTCTGAAATGCAATCTGGGACTATTCCAGGCAATAAACTGCAGTGAGTGCAGCATCCATTTAGGTGAGAAAAAAAAACCCCAACTTTCCTTATTCAAATTCATTCCAGTAGTATTCGGCTCTAGGATGCAGCAGTTTTCTAGCTTGGCAGATAGTTCTGGAGAAAATCACTGAAGAAATTAACACATTGAAAATATGGTTTGACCGAAACAAACCGTCATTAAACTTAAATAAGACAGGGATGAAATGGAGGTGTAAGAGTCAGTAGGTGTTCACAGGAAACACATTTATTTCTGTATGTATGTAGGTATTTATTTATTTATGTATGTATGTTCATTGTTAGTTGGTTTTATATATTCTGTTGTGTTTCTATTCAGGTTCTTTTGGTCTCTTTCTCTAAACTGTATATAATCATTAGATTAGTTATTATTACTATTATTGTTGTGCTTGCTATTATTATTATTAATATATAAACAAAAATTTAAAAAAATATTACAATTTGTAATACATTTGACTCTTACAACAAACGCTTATTATACAGAAAACAAATGCACCCGAACGTGATGACAGCTGCAACTGCTTAATGCTAACTTTAACAATGAAAATGCCATAGACATGCTAACGCCTTAGCATCGCTCCCATTTTAAAATTATAAAATACATCTATCAACTGTTTCAGAAGACCATAACAGGTCGGTTTAACATAAAAAAGGTAAATTATACTCACAGACATATACTCTTTAGGGTTTTAGCGGGGGAAAATTAAGATACAGCGAAAGAAAAAAATGAATAAACAAAGCAATAGATTGAAGCACTGCTTCAATCTGCAAACCACTGCTTCAATTGGTTCAAGGTTCAAAGCAAAGCCGTGCTGCAGAAAAGTTGATTACGGACCCACTGAAGGGTCTGTAATCAATGTAGAGAAATGATCATTTTCCTGACAAACACCCCCAAAAACAACAGCCACTCTGAAGAACCAATAACGGAATCGTTAAGCAAAAAGCTTATTGATGTTGGTGGATCGAGTCATTTCTTAACGATACCCGAAAGGAACCGGTGCTCAATACCCATCCCTAATCCAGATCAAGATAAAAATGGCTTGTGTTGCCATAAAAAAGACAATATTCACTGAAAGTTTAAATAGTGTGTACAACCCCAATTCCAATGAAGTTGGGACGTTGTGTAAAATTTAAGTAAAAACAGAATCCAATGATTTGCAAATAGAATACACCACAAAGACAAGATATTTCATGTTCAAACTCAGACGTTTTTGTGCAAATATTTGCTCATTTTGAAATGGATGCCTACAATACGTTCCAAAAAAGCTGGGACAGTGGTATGTTTACCACTGTGTTACATCACCTTTCCTTCTCACAACACTAAACAAGCATTTGGGAAATGAGGACACTAATTGTTGAAGATTTGTAGGTGGAATTCTTTCCCATTCTTGCTTGATGTATGACTTCAGGCGTTCAACAGTCCGGCGTCTCTGTTGTCGTAGTTTACACTTCATAATGCGCCACACATTTTCAATGGGTGACAGGTCTGGACTGCAGGCAGGCCAGTCTAGTACTTGCACTCTTTTACTACAAAGCTACACTGTTGTAACGTGCAGAATGTGGCTTGGCATTGTCTTGCTGAAATAAGCAGGGACATCCCTAAAAGAGACGTTGCTTGGATGACAGCATGTGTTGCTCCAAAACCTGGATGTACCTTTCAGCACTGATGGTGCCATCACAGATGTGTAAGTTGCCCATGCCATGGGGACTAACACACCCCTATATCATCACAGATGCTGGCTTTTTGCGCTGGAAACAGTCTGGATGTTTTTTTTCCCCCCTTTTGTCCAGAGGACACAAGGTCCATGATTTCCACAAACAATTTGAAATGTGGACTCATCGGACCACAGCACATTGTTACTTGGTTGTAACGGCCGCTACAACCAAGGCTGGCGGCGGCTACATCCGAGGCTAACGGCCGCTACAACCAAGGCTAGCGGCGTCTACATCCGAGGCTAATGGCCGCTACAACCGAGGCTGGCGGCGGCTACATCCGAGGCTAACGGCGGCTACGACGGAGGCTGGTGGCGGCTATATCTGAGGTTAACATCGGGGCGGATCGGTGTGCGGCGACCGGACCTGTGGTGGTGGAGACTATAAGTGAGAATTGTTTCACAATTAATAGTGGCCAGTACTAAATCACAATAGTCAACATGGCACCACCTAAGAAAACGGATAAACTTGAGGAAGACATAGAGGAGATAAAGACCTCATTAAAACGTATATCAAAAGACATGTCTAATCTAGACAAGTTGACAGAGGAGATTAAAGAGCTCAAAAATCTTGTTAAAGGACAAGATTATTAAGAAGCTTGAACAACGTGTGGATGAACTTGAACAATACTCTAGAAAAGACGATGTTATAATATCTGGTTTAGAAACAAAACATCAGTCTTATGCAAGGGTAGTGGATTCAAATGGAGCCAATGGGGAGGATGCACCACCTGAAGAACTTCAAACACTGGAACAAGAAGTTACAAATCTTTTATATCAAAAAGGTGTTGTCATCCATCAAGTCACTATAGCAGACTGTCATACTATTCCATTCAAAGATAGTAAAAATAAACTAACATTGTTATACGATTTACAAGCAGAAAATACAAAAATGAATTATTAAGACAGGCAAAGAATCTGAAAGGAACAAGTGTCTATATAAATGAGCATCTAACGAAAAAAAAAATGCAGATATTGCTAGGGAAGCAAGACTACTAAAAAAAACAAACATTGTTGCTACATGGGTCTGGAATTGTAGGGTGTGGATTAGAGTGAAAGGAGGAACAAATGGTATACAAACCAAAAACATGGATGACCTTACAAAATACAGACCTGAACAGGCAATTAAGTATGACGCCAGTTGGTAATTTGACCAACAAAAATCTGATCAAACATGGAAACAGATGATAAAATATATGACACACACCAACATTGATGAAAGTATATTTGACTTAAAAACAATTGGTTGTGAGTATTATATGGAAGAACAGCTAAATAGTGAAAAAATTACAGAAGATACCCTGTCACTCATACATATAAACAGCCGAAGATTGTATTGTAAAATGTCATAAAATTAAAGATTATTTAAATCAGTTTAAAAATAGATTCAGCATTGTTGCAATCACAGAATCTTGGCTTAAAGATGATCTCATGGCTGATGTTCAAATAGAGGGATATGAGCTGTATTTTGTAAACAGAAGAGATAAAAAGGCGGAGGTATTGCTTTGTACACAAAAACAGATCTGACATGTACAATTGTAGAAGAAATGACAATTACAGATGATGTCATAGAAATTGTAACAGTGGAAATTGTACATGAAACATCTAAGAATATTCTAATCAGTTGTGTATACAGAGCACCAGACTCTTGCGTTGTGAAATTTACAGATAAAATAATAGAATTATTCCATCAAATCAAAAACAAAATGCTTTTTATGTGTGGAGACTTCAACATTAATATAGAAAGCTCCAGTTGCCAAAGAACAAGTGATTTTGTGAATTCAATGTATAGTTTTGTTTATTCCCCTTGATAACAAAACCAACCAGAATTACATCGCAAAGTGCAACTGTAATTGACAATATATTCACAAATAGAACAGATGAAATTATTAAGAATGGAATCTCTATGACAGATTTTAGTGATCATTTACCAGTTTTTCAATATTTAAATACAAAAATTGGTACAAAAAAAGCCTTATAAATTTTAAAAGAGATAAGTCAGTAAAAGCCTTAGAGGCATTAAATTATGACCTTAAAAATCAAAATTGGGAAGAAGTTTATGTCGGCGATGTTAATGTAGCATATAATTCATTAATGAAAATACTGATGAAATCATATAATAAAAACTGTAATTTAATAAAAATTAGTAAGAAAAGAGTAAATAAACCATGGCTGACTAAGGGAATTAAAAAATGCTTGTGTAAAGAAAAACTATTTATATAGGTGCTTTTTAAAAATGCAAACAAAGGAAACAGAACACAGATACAAAAAATATAAAAATAAACTACTGACAATAACTAGGAAACAAAAAAAGATTATTATAGCGAACAATTAAATAAGAGTAAAGATAATATAAAGGCAACATGGGGAATTATAGTGTGATTAAAAGTGATGGAGCGAAATCAACTTTTCCAAATTACTTTGTAAAGGAAAATAAAGAGATATATGACATAAAAGAAGTTGCAAATGAGTTTAATGATTATTTTTCAAATGTGGGATCAAGTCTGGTGGGAAATAAACTAACAGTAGAAGATAAATTAAATACACTTGTAAGTACGGTCAATAGTATTTTCCTTGACAATGTGGAAAAAGATGAAATACGAAATATTGTAAAAAACTGTGTAAGCAAAAGATCAACTGACTATGAAGCTTTAGACATGATGACTGTAAAAAGTATAATAGAAACTGTTATTGAACCATTCACTTACATTTGTAATCTGTCTCTGTCAACAGGAATTTTCCCAGACGAAATGAAAATTGCCAAGGTAGTCCCATTATATAAAAATGGAGACAAACATAATTTTTCAAATTACAGGCCAGTGTCATTGCTTCCACAGTTTTCTAAAATTATGGAAAATGTTTTTGTGACAAGGTTGGACAAATTCATTGAGAAACATCATATTTTAAATAATGCTCAGTATGGATTCAGAACAAAACATTCGACAGCTATGGCAATTATGGAATTAACAGAGAAAATAACAAAAATAGATAAGGATTATTTTGTAAGTATTTTTATCGACCTACATTTACTCTGATGGACTACCTAAACTCTGTAAGTGAGATAGAGTATCTCGTCAATAGTTTTACATCCTCATTGAAGACAACTTTGGATGCTGTAGCTCCTCTGAAAAAGAGAGCTTTAAATCAGAAGTGTCTGACTCCGTGGAATAACTCACAAACTCGTAGCTTAAAGCAGATAACCCGTAAGTTGGAGAGGAAATGGCGTCTCACTAATTTAGAAGATCTTCACTTAGCCTGGAAAAAGAGTCTGTTGCTCTATAAAAAAGCCCTCCGTAAAGCTAGGACATCTTTCTATTCATCACTAATTGAAGAAAATAAGAACAACCCCAGGTTTCTTTTCAGCACTGTAGCCAGGCTGCTCAAGGAAGCCCTACCATTATTTAATGCTTCGATCTTAAATATGATCAATCTATCTTTGTTAGTTGGCTATGTACCACAGGCTTTTAAGGTGGCAGTAATTAAACCATTACTTAAAAAGCCATCACTTGACCCAGCTATCTTAGCTAATTATAGGCCAATCTCCAACCTTCCTTTTCTCTCAAAAATTCTTGAAAGGGTAGTTGTAAAACAGCTAACTGATCATCTGCAGAGGAATGGTCTATTTGAAGAGTTTCAGTCAGGTTTTAGAATTCATCATAGTACAGAAACAGCATTAGTGAAGGTTACAAATGATGTTCTTATGGCCTCGGACAGTGGACTCATCTCTGTGCTTGTTCTGTTAGACCTCAGTGCTGCTTTTGATACTGTTGACCATAAAATTTTATTACAGAGATTAGAGCATGCCATAGGTATTAAAGGCACTGCGCTGCGGTGGTTTGAATCATATTTGTCTAATAGATTACAATTTGTTCATGTAAATGTAAAAGTTAATTATGGAGTTCCACAAGGTTCTGTGCTAGGACCAATTTTATTCACTTTATACATGCTTCCCTTAGGCAGTATTATTAGACGGTATTGCTTAAATTTTCATTGTTACGCAGATGATACCCAGCTTTATCTATCCATGAAGCCAGAGGACACACACCAATTAGCTAAACTGCAGGATTGTCTTACAGACATAAAGACATGGATGACCTCTAATTTCCTGCTTTTAAACTCAGATAAAACTGAAGTTATTGTACTTGGCCCCACAAATCTTAGAAACATGGTGTCTAACCAGATCCTTACTCTGGATGGCATTACCCTGACCTCTAGTAATACTGTGAGAAATCTTGGAGTCATTTTTGATCAGGATATGTCATTCAAAGCGCATATTAAACAAATATGTAGGACTGCTTTTTTGCATTTACGCAATATCTCTAAAATTAGAAAGGTCTTGTCTCAGAGTGATGCTGAAAAACTAATTCATGCATTTATTTCCTCTAGGCTGGACTATTGTAATTCATTATTATCAGGTTGTCCTAAAAGTTCCCTAAAAAGCCTTCAGTTAATTCAAAATGCTGCAGCTAGAGTACTAACGGGGACTAGAAGGAGAGAGCATATCTCACCCATATTGGCCTCTCTTCATTGGCTTCCTGTTAATTCTAGAATAGAATTTAAAATTCTTCTTATTACTTATAAGGTTTTGAATAATCAGGTCCCATCTTATCTTAGGGACCTCGTAGTACCATATCACCCCAATAGAGCGCTTCGCTCTCAGACTGCAGGCTTACTTGTAGTTCCTAGGGTTTGTAAGAGTAGAATGGGAGGCAGAGCCTTCAGCTTTCAGGCTCCTCTCCTGTGGAACCAGCTCCCAATTCAGATCAGGGAGACAGACACCCTCTCTACTTTTAAGATTAGGCTTAAAACTTTCCTTTTTGCTAAGCTTATAGTTAGGGCTGGATCAGGTGACCCTGAACCATCCCTTAGTTATGCTGCTATAGACGTAGACTGCTGGGGGGTTCCCATGATGCACTGTTTCTTTCTCTTTTTGCTCTGTATGCACCACTCTGCATTTAATCATTAGTGATCGATCTCTGCTCCCCTCCACAGCATGTCTTTTTCCTGGTTCTCTCCCTCAGCCCCAACCAGTCCCAGCAGAAGACTGCCCCTCCCTGAGCCTGGTTCTGCTGGAGGTTTCTTCCTGTTAAAAGGGAGTTTTTCCTTCCCACTGTAGCCAAGTGCTTGCTCACAGGGGGTCGTTTTGACCGTTGGGGTTTTACATAATTATTGTATGGCCTTGCCTTACAATATAAAGCACCTTGGGGCAACTGTTTGTTGTGATTTGGCGCTATATAAAAAAAAAATTGATTGATTGATTGATTGAAAAAAGCTTTTGATGTTATCGACCACTCAAGATTGCTTCACAAGTTACAACAATATGGAATTAGAGGTATTGCACATCAGTGGGTAAAAAGCTAATTAGAAAATAGAAAACAGTTTGTTCAGATAAATAATACTAAATCAGAATTGTGTAACATTATTTATGGAGTACCACAAGGGTCGGTACTTGGACCCAAACTGTTTATTTTGTATATCAATGACTTTGTGAATGTATCTAAAGTACTTGGCAGCATATTATTTGCTGATGATACAACATTATTTTACTCTGGATCAGATATACAGGAAGTAGTACAAGTGATAAATATAGAGTTGTAAAAAGTTAAACATTGGTTTGATATAAACAGATTGCCACTAAATCTTAATAAGACAAATTTCATATTGTTTAATGAGAGTGGAAAAAAAAGATGTCATTAAAAATAGATGGAATGGACATACAAAGGGTAAAAGAAACGAAATTTCTAGAAAGGGCAGAAAATGAGACTTGTTCTTCCCTCTGCTCCTTTCATTCAGTGTTTTGTAATATATATATTCTGCTTTTCTGTTTTTTTTCTTTTAAATGAATGAAATAAAATATCTGAAAAAAAAAAGAATATGAACTTTTGCCTTCAGAGTTACTCAATGTAAGTTGAACTGTTTTAAAAAGTCATTGTGCCAATAGTTATCAAACTTCTAATTGAGATTGCGTAAGGCGGCAGGAACTGTGTGATGGCTCCATGTAAGTTATGGTCATGAGATGTGTGCAATATGGGGGGGGGATTGTTATACTGTTAGTTTGTTTTGTGTTATATTTATGCTGTGTGTTTATTGGGTGTGTTTTTATTGTGCATTGTACGCAGCACGGGTCCAAGATTAATTTCCTTTTGGAACAAAAAAGTATATAGTGTCGTATCATGCCATCCAAGAACCCATGGGGTTTGGACCACTTTGGATGGTGGGTCTTTGCGGGTTAGTACATAGGGTGGCACAGTGCGTAGTTTTGTTGTCATACTGCCAGCCTTATATTCGATCAGTGTTGAATATCGAACCTGGTTTCAACTTCACACTGCTCCTTCTCTTCACCAGTGAAAAATAATTTTAAAAAATTTTGGAGAATTTTTTTTGTGTAAATTTTCAATAGCATCAAAGTCATAAGGTGTGGTGTCACCAAATTTACTGCACACAACAGTCAGGCCCTGCTGATTATACTACAGCACTAATTTTGGAAAAAAGTAATTTAAAAAAATTTGAGAATCTTTCACTGTTTAAATTTTCAATAGCATCAAAGTCATAAGGTGTAGTGACATAAAATTTACTGCACACAACAGTGGGGTCCTGCTGGTTATACTACAGAACTCAGTATGGAAAAAAAGTAATTTTAAAATTTAGATATCCATAACATGCTGTTTACACTACAGCACTGCATGTTGAATTGGCACAGGTTTTACACAGGATGCCCTTCCTGACGCAACTCCACATTACATGTAGAAACGTGGCAGGGATGGAATTTGAACCTGGAACCTTCTGAAAATGAAACCAAGCGCATTAACCACTTGGCCACCACCCCTAGTCACTATGATTGATGCTACTGAAAATTTAAACAGTAAAAAAAATTCTCGAAAATTTTTTGAATTGACTTTTTTCCAAACTGAGTGCTGTAGTATAATCTGCAGGACACCACTGTTGTGTAGTGACTTTGATTACATCTTACCTTATAACACTGATGCTACTGAAAACATAAAATTAAAAAATTCTCCAAAGTTTTTCATACTGACATTTTCAGGAAAAGTGGGTACTTTGATAAGTAATGACTCAACACTTTCTTTCCACTGTGTTGTCTTTATATCTGTAAATAAAGTGATGTTAAGGACAAAGATGTCTATTACAAATAATTCTAGACCACTCTTGGTCATTTTTGATGTATAAAAACTGGAAAATATGCCAGATTGTAGAGTTTAACACCTACACTAAATAAAAAAAAACCTATGTGTCCCAAATTCACACAAGACAGTGAACGCAGCGCAGCATCATCACATGAAGGTTTATTGGTCACGTCATTTTGTGCCCCACGGCCATTCTGGATTACGAAGCGGTGGCCGTTGTGATACGTACGTGAATTTGGTGAACAATTGCAGACGTTTTTGTGCTGTCGTCGGTTGTTCAAACAGATGATAAAAATGAGGCACGTCGCTCATTTTACAGGCTGCCAGCAATTACTGTGTATCAAGCAGCGGAGTGTTACGAGCTTTCTAAGCGACACAGAGGCCTGGCTCAGCAGATGTGAACAAAGCTTTAACATGTCCAGAACCAAACAGACCACCCAGAAGAGCGCTCTGGCTACCGGCGGTGTGAAGAAGCCTCACCGTTACAGGCCCGGCACCATGGTGCTGAGAGAGATGTGCTGCTACCAGAAATCCACAGAGCTGCTGATCTGCAAGCTGCCGACCAGGTCAGCCTCTATGGCCTCCTGCAGAGCATCACAGCGAAGCTCTGAAAGCGAAGGTCGGTTTTGAAGTCCTGAGTGATTTCTCTCACAAGGTGCTGGAAGGGCTGCTTGTGGATCAGCAACTCGGATTTCTGGAAGCGGCGGATCTCTCTCAGCACCACGGTGCAGAGCCTGTAACAGTGAGGCTTCTTCACACCGCCGGTAACCGAAGCTCTCTTCCGGGCGGCCTTGGTTCCCAGCTGCTTCCTTTGAGCTTTTCCTCCGGTGGATTTACAGGCGGTCTGCTTGGTTCTGGCCATATTAAGCTTATGCTGTGAAACTGCCGGCCACTCTTTTACACCGTCATTAAATTCACTATCCGCGGATCCACTGACCACAATAAACAGCTTCATCTCGAGGGTTTAAAGTCTCGTAATAAGCTTTCATTCTCTTTTCTTTCACGCGCCAGCTGCGTAGTAATCTGCGATGGAGACGGTAACTAATCGGTCACGTGTTTCCAGTTTTAATACATCAAAAATGACCGAGTGGTCTTGAATTACTTGTAATAGACATCTTTGTCCTTAGCATCACTTTATTTACAGTTATCAAGACAACACAGTGGAGAGAAAGTGTTGAGTCATTATCTAGCAAAGTACCCACGTTTCCTAAAAGCAACATCATGTGAAGACTGTTTGCTCTGCTGTCACTCACAATTCCACGCCCCTCTCAATTGAAGCCCACACCAGAACAGGGCCAAAAGTTTGAAACTGAAAAAAAAAAGATCTGAAGGTGAAAAAACAAAATATGAAACCAAAAAGATAAGATTTGATTCCGAAAAATTTAATCATGCAACTGATAAAAATGACATCATATGTTAAAATCTATTTCAGAGTAAAAAATGAAAATAAATTGATAAAAATAATTAGAGCTGAATCAAAAGTATATTTAAACTGAAAAATATATATCTTACACTTATTTTTATTTTAATAATACTTTTTAAATTATTAGAAGATTCAAGAACAAAGTGAATTTTCTATTTCAAAATTAATTTTTTCAATCAATTTTTTTTCAGATTACAAAACTTCTGGCCTGGATTTAGCTCCACAAGAGGACGGCTCATATGGATAAAAATAAGGTTGTAGCTCGTTGTCTACCTTCCTAAGGTTACAAACTAGTGCTGTTTGTTTTTCTACAACGTTTCTTCAGATCTATTGAGCCGTGAACTTCGAATATCTTTCTAACTTTACCGAAGTGGAATTTCGCAGATTCGCGGAGTTTTCACAGCACTGCTGCTTCACAGAAAGCAGTGTGATTAAACATGAACTAATGGGAACAGTATCTGATTCGAAAAATATTTAATGGTTACAAATGAACATATGGTGGTGTTAGTTAAAAAAAAAAAAAAAAAGAACAAACCTGCTCTGTATAAGCGAACTTCGGGCTTGAAAACAGCTTCCAGCACTTTAAGCCGTTTTCTTCCTTCTTTTAAACGACCGATTTCTTCGTCGTACTCGGCGATCATTCTTTCAAACAATTCAAATAATTCTTCATCAGCAGCAGTTAGTCGCTGTTTCAGCAACTTTCTCAGCAGTTGGACTTGAGCCATGTTTAAATACAAAGCACTCGACGCTGTAATTAAATTAAAAATGACTAAATTTAACCTGTTTACAAACACTAAGCGAAATTAGTTTCGGTAGCTTTGTAAGCTAACAGGAAATGACGATGACGATATTCAGCGTTAAGGTGCCTTACTGCCATCTGCCGGTCTGGAGTGTATCTTCTGTCGAGTGTATTGGCGGTTTGCAAACTGAGGCCTGGAGTGTTGATAGGACGCTAATTCTTTCGACAGGCATGTGAGTAATTCTCAGTTACCAGGGATAACTGAAAATTGATTTTTATGCAAAATTTCTGATCGCTGTGAAATATTTGATCAGGCCTAATGCACATGCTCGGGACCAGGTGGCGAGCGACAGTTCATTGTCTGCAAAATACCTCACTTGTTTGCATGAACAAATAAAACTAAACAGTTTCCACAGAACATATAGTTTATTTACAAGACAGAAAATATTAAATGAATAAGAAATAAATAAGATGAACATGGAAAATAATCTAATTAATGCATTTGCCCCTGGCTTGACCTCCTGCTCCACCATGTCCTTGAGGTGATGCTTATTGCCTTTGAGTGAGGCATCGATTTTGCTTCTGCCAAGTAAGAAAAAAAAAGATATATTTCTCATCCTTGGCCTTCCCTGAAAATTGTGCAGTGCCTGTGTTACCGGCGATCTCGGCATCACTGTTACCGATGGTCTCTGCACTCATATGCTGGTGTTGTCTATCTGGCTGGACTATGGACGATGTCACTCGTGTCTATGGTGCAGGAAGGACATCACGGCCACACAAGAGCTGCTCTCAGCCTGGTTCAAGTTTATTTTCCCACTGGTGTAAAAATCAACAGTGCACACTTATTAGTGCTGTTCAATGCAACTGCAACAGGGCACACATCATCAGCTCAGGAGAGATTTCCTTTGCTGAGGTCAAACAGCAAACAGCCCAGAGCCCTGCAGCTGCAGTTACGCGGTTTAACCACCAGGTGGCGAATACAAAACATACAGTATGACATTCACATCAATTTTGTAGAAGTTCAACAGAGGTCATTTCCAACTCTGTTACACCCACCCCCACTGATTTTCGCCCAAAATTACAGATGTGCAAACAAGTACAATTACCATGAGATATCGCTAAAAACTTGACACAGGTCATACATCATACCAGCAAGAAGTATCCTCAAAAGGAAGAGGAGGAGGGAGAGTGGTGCCTAACTCTCACTTCTAACCCCTGGAAGTAGGATACCGTGTACACCCCACATAAACCTTGTCACAAAAATAAATCCAGACCTAGAAATACCCATGGCAATGCAAGAACAAAGCATGTAACACAACATACAGACTACATTTTAAAGAAACATTTCACTGAAACGCATGAAACACAGACTTAGAAACCTTGTCAGTAAATTGACCGTCATCACCAACAGCAACTTGGTTTGACATTACATGCAACAAGCGATTAACAGGCTTCACAAAGCAACCAACACGGGTTCTGACCCTGTGCATGGTGCCTGAATCAGAGCGGGTGGGAAACGTCCTCACAGAGCACACGTCTCCTGTGGGCACAATATCAGCAGACTGCATCAAACAATGTGGAATGGCAGCAGAAGGGACATCTGCAGAGGTGCGGTCAGAGGTCATCTCCATCTGTGATTGAGGGTGAGAGCTGCTGACATCGCCTGGTATTCCATTTACACTCTGAGCATCAGCAGCTTCAGACCCATCTTCCCCACTAGCATCTGAGCTCACATCCACGATACTCTCAACCCACTCCTGAGTTCTGTTCCCAACAACATCCTCTTCAGCGACAGACAACAAACCATCCACGTCAGCCACATCGTCGGTCCCCACACAAAATGACATAACAGTGCTGCCAGAAGAGCCGTCCACTTCCACAGGCAAAAAGTTCACAAGCATGAGTAGGTTGCGATGCACTACTCTCTCTTGTCCATTGATGGGATTCTTGATGCGGTAGGTGTGAGTAGGAGTGTTCACACCTGCAACAGTGTACACCGTGGACTCCCAACGGTCAGCTGTCTTTCTTTTTCCCCTGTCACGTTTGTTAGAGACAAGCACTCTGTCACCAGCAGTGATGCACTTTCCTTTCACACGCCTGTTGTAGTGTTCAGCTTGACGATTCTGCTCCTTGTCGACATGTTCCTGAGCAATGGCCATGGCCTCCTTGAGATCTTTAGTGAGGGACACCACATAACGGTCATAGCCGCTAATCTCAGGGTCTTTCAAGATGTTCTTGAAAAGGATGTCGACTGGAAGGTGCGGGACCCGACCAAACATGAGATAAAAAGGTGGGTAACCTGTTGCCTCATTGACAGTGCAGTTATACATGAAAGTTAGGGTTTGGAGCTGCTGAGGCCAACTGCGCTTCACATCAGGTGAGAGTGCATGGATCATGTTGCCAAGAGTACGGTTGAAACGTTCCACAGTGCCATTGCCCATGGAATGATATGGAGTTGTCCGAGACTTTTTCACACCAGCAACCGTCAACAGCTCGCCTATTAGCTGACTCTCGAATGACGGACCCTGGTCTGAGTGGATCCTTTCTGGAAATCCATATACGCAGAAGTACTCATTCCAGAGTTGCTTTGCGACTTGCTTGGCAGATTGGTCCCGGCAAGTGAAGGCTTGTGCCAGCCGGGTAAAATGATCCGTCACCACCAGCACATTCACAGACCAGTTGTTGGCATCCTCTGCTGTCCAGAAATCCACACAGACGATCTCCAATGGCGCAGAGGTCTTTATGTTCTCCAGAGGTGCCCTCCCCTCTGGATCAGGAGTTTTGCTGATGACACACCTTGGACACTGGCGGACATAATCTTTAACATCACGGTCGATGTGAGGCCAAAAGAACCTTTGAGGATCAAGGCTCAAGCTCCTGAACTGCCCCTGATGACCAGCACAGTCATAAATCCCCTGGAGGAACTCACATTTAAAAGAGTCAGGAACCACAAACTGGTAACGCCTTTTCTTAGACACTTGGTCCTTGGACATCCTATAAAGGATTCCATTACATGTCGTCAGCTTCTCCCAGTGTTTGAGATACCTGATGACCATCACAGGTTCATTGGGCTTCTCTCTCCTTAATGGGCGTCAGCCACGTTCCACGAAATACAACACTCGGGAAAGAACGGGATCACTCAACTGCCCCTCATGCAACTCCCTCTCAGAGAAAACAGGCAAAAGATCCTCTTCTGGTGGAATGAGTTGAGGAAGGTGTTGGAGAGTATTGACAGCTCTCGCCCAGGCTGCGGATTTCCAGAGGTCATGTGACTCAAAGACGGCAGAGACTTCATCCTTTGAGAAGGAATGGTTCTTGGTACAATCAGACATGTAGGGCTCTTCACAGCTAGTCGGCCTGACATTAGAATGTCTGAATGCATCCTGGACAGTATCAGAAGAAACGAGAAGCGCTTCAGTGAGGAGCTCACCATAAGGGCACTGAAGCAACTTCCTCCCTACTGCTGACTTGATAAAAGGGCGGTGGCTCAGTGAATCAGCAACAACGTTCTTGGAGCCGGGGATGTACTTGATGTCAAAAGTGTAGGAAGCCAGCTTTGCCACCCACCGTTGCTCACATGCATCCAGCCTTGGTTTGGTCAAGATGTGTGTCAAGGGGTTATTATCTGTCCACACAGTAAAGGCATGGCCTTTAAGCCAGTGGCTAAACTTATCACACACCGACCATTTCAATGCAAGGAACTCAAGACGATGTGCAGGGTACTTCCTCTGAGCTCATGAAAGGGACTTACTGGCAAATGCAACCGGTCTCGCCATGCTGTCACCATCCTGAACTTGTGAAAGAACAGCTCCCAATCCATCCAGAGAGGCATCAGTGGAGAGCACGAAGGGGCGGGTGAAATCTGGGTGGGCCAGGACAACGGAGTTCAGCAAAGCCATTTTAAGGGTCTCAAAGGTCTGACAGTGATCAGGTGTCCAGTCAGCAGCTGTCAACTTTCGGGACTGGATCGTACATTTCGTTCGCGGCCTACCCTTGCGTTTCTGTTTCTGGCCAACAAGAAGGTCAAAAAGAGGTCTTGCAATGGTAGAGTAGTTGGGAATAAAATGTTGATAATAGTTCACCATGCCCAGAAATGATCTGACACGAGACTGGGACGGGGTAACTCCATCGGGCTCCATCAGGTCAGTGGTGGTCATCCTGCTGACAACCTCAACTTTTGCAGGGTCTGTAGACACTCCAGATGCATCAATTACATGACCTAAGAACTTGACAGACCTTCTGAGTAGCCAACACTTTTTAGGGGCTAACTTCAGATTGTGCTGGTGGAGACGACTGAAAACCAGCTCCAACCATTCCAGAGCCAACTCCTCAGATGGTGCGAAGACCAGCAAGTCGTCAAGGTAACACAGTAGGAAGAGAAAGTTGTGGTCGCCAAATATAGAGGTCATCATCCTCATAAAATTTGCGGGGCTGTTGCACAGGCCTTGAGGAAGACGGTTGTACTCATACAACCCCATTGGAGTCGTGAACGCGGAATACTTGTGGTCCTCTTCGTGCAGTGGCATGTTATAAAAGCCAGATGTCAAGTCCATTGTACTTAAAAATGCATTCCCACCCAAGGCAGCCAAGCAGTCTGCCTGGTGTGGTAGAGGATGGGCATCCTTCAGTGTCCGTTTGTTGAGCCATCGGAAGTCTGTGCACACTCGTAAGTCACCATTCTTTTTCCAAACAAATACAAGAGGTGAGGCAAACTCGCTGGTCGACTTCCTGATTATCTCCTTCTCTTCCATCTCATTAAGAACCTGGCGAAGCTTTTGGTATTCAGCTGGTGGTACTCGCCGGTAGGGAAGGCGGAACAACCTCTTATCTGTGAGCCGTATTCTGTGCACAAACCCTTTTGCCTCTCCGCAGTCCAGATGATGGCGAGAAAAGACATCCTCGTATCTCACAACAAGATCAGCAAGTTTTCTCTTCCACTCTACCGATACGTCACAAGATGTCAAATCCAACTCTCCCAAGCCCACACGCTCTAGCCTTTCTTGGACAGAAGCATTACTTGCCTGATGTGCTGACGCATTCACTAAGTCACACTGAGCGGTCTGGTGAGAATGCAGAAGCTCTGCGCCCTCCATGTCCTCCAGAGCAAGGCAAGTAAACACATCAGCAAGCTTGGCGTTTCGTCTGACCTGACAGCTTCTGACATCGTCCATGCAAATGTGGTTCCGCCGCTGTCTGCCACCATGTCGAAAGGAAGGCCTGTCATCTCCAACACGAGCTCTATTCAGCAGCTCCCTGAGCATAGACATCATCTCACCGAGCACCGCTTCGTCACCACGCTGCTGACACTGCGGCTGCGTATTCTGCCGCATGGAAGGAGAAAAAGTGAGTGACTGACCTTGGGGAATGTATGATTGTTGCTGATTTTGGGACAGAACAGGTGAAGGAGAGTAAGGTGATTCAGCTCCAGGTGAAAGGGCTGAGGAAGAGATTGTGTTGAGAGACTCAACTTGTGTCTCATTGCAAAACAGGGCTGCAGCATGAGATTTAGGCATGTCACACACTTTAACAGAAGACACCAGCTCTCGTCGATACTCATCCAACCTCTCCTGAATTTCCTTCAATGACCATTTGTGTATGTGTTTGTACTTGAACACCGATGCAAGGTTGGGATGAGGGCAATGTTTCACAAACATCTTGGCTATCTCACCATTCATACTGCCCATATTCCTGCCTTGTCGTTTCAAAGCTTCCTCAGCCATGTCTGCAGACTTATTTAGGCGTATCCAGTAGTCAATTGGATTCTCTTTCTGAGTCGGCAAGGTCGAGTAGAAGTCTTGTAGAGGCAAGCATGAGGACGTGTTACTGAAGTACTGTATCAGCATCTTGTATATAACATCAGGACTACAAGCGGTGTTAAGTGCGGGGTCACTCCTCAAACCTATCTTAACCACATCTCTGGCTTTCCCCATCAACCTTCCTATCACACATTCTGTTTGTGATGCAACATCATAGTTCTGCTTCCTGATGTTGTGTGTGGGCCACCAGAAGAGGAGGTACTGCTGGCCCACCATCAGAGGGCGCCCTGCCTGAAGTGCGGGCTTCAGGCACGAGAGGGCGCTGCCGCCATGGACACAGCCGGGGGTGACAGCTGTCACTCATTACCTCTTGACAGCTGTCACCCATCTACTCAACGTCCTCTCACTCCATAAAGACCAGACGTCATCTCCACCTCGTTGCCGAGATATCATACTTCATTGGAGGTAATATCCTCAGCCATTTGTGATTGCAATATTTGTATATTGTGAGTGTTTGCAGGAGTACTGGTACCTCCGTCGGTGAAAGCTGAGAGAGCGTTGAAGGCACTCTTTTCCCCTGAGGAATTTACAGTGCTCTGCAGTTATTGAGTGAGAGGAGGAGGTGGCATTCCCACCGCTGTTGTTACTGGGTGTACACACACCCACACTTGACTGTCTTTGTTCTCGCCAGCAGTACCAGATCCGACAGTCAGGGACGGTGATCACCTGGGAATTCGGGACTTGGCGGCTCCAGTATTCACCAGGTTCTGTGGCGGCGGAAATCGTGTGGTTCCGGCTCTTCTCAGGACAGACGTCTTCTATCCTCGAGCCTGCCCACACGTCACCTTTGTGGATTGACTGTAATTATATTCTGAGATTGTCTGTATGTTCGTTGTGCACATTTCACAACATTAAATTGTTACCTTTTGGCTCATCTATTGGCCGTTCATTTGCGCCCCCTGTTGTGGGTCCGTGTCACTACACTTTCACAACAGGATATCTCGGCCAGCGTCATGGACTCCGAGGGGCGTCACCCGGCTGTTGAACGACCAATGGGAGAGCAGGGAGCGCAGGCGTCTGCAGGAGGCGTGATTGGTGAGCTGCAGCACATTCTCACCGGTGACCGGATATGCGCCGCCCCTCTCCCTTCCGGGTTCGAAAAGGGGCCGCCCTCCCCACGCTCCACAGCCGCAGCACTCTGTGGGGCAACAGCTCCCCCTGCTGACGTTGTTAGGGAAACGTACAGGGCCAAAATGAGGAGGCTGATCCGCGGGGAGTGTTTTCTCTGCAGCTCAAAGGAGCACACACAGAAAAACTGCCCCAAACGGCCAAAACAACAACCGCCCTCAGAGACTGGGCTAAGGGGGGGTCAAAACATTCACGTGAGACACACACAGATTGCCACACGACTCCCAGTTACAATCCTGAGCAGGGATTTAACCCTTCAAGCCCCAGCACTGGTGGACACGGGGTCAGTGTTGTATGGCTGGGGGGGCCTGGCTGCCTTTTGTTTCTGTCTTTTGGTTTTCCTTCCAGGTGGCTTGCATTTGGGACTGAGTGGCTGTGTTGCTGAGGTTATCAGGACCTCACCCTGATCACCTGCGGCTCGTCAGGACTCACAGCTGAGGTGCATCTATATGGATTGGAACATGGTGGCATTTAAGACTGGAGTATACAGTGTGTATTTGCCAGAGACTCGACCTTGTGACCAGACAGGTGAGATCGCCGTCTCGGGAGCCATCTCATCATCAGTGGATGCAGAGAACGTCCAGGGTTTGATGCACGGTCTGTGAAAGAGGAGGGGGTGAGGTCTCACGCTCGTCAGCACACTTCCTGAGGTACGTTAGATTTTGTGACTAACGTTTATACAGTCAGTAAATGTGGTGTCCCTCACACCTTATTATATTGAGCTGTACGTTAGTCATGTATCGGCTTCCACTGCAGTGGAGTTTTGTGAACTGGATGTTCCATGCCTGCAGGTTGGGAAGCTGATTAGTAATTAAGCCAGGAAGTGTTTGCTGTTTATGTACACCTTTGAGTGGTCTCTCTGTGTGTAGAGTGTGGACTCACATAATGGTTCCTTCTTTCACAGACTCGGTTTGTTGCGGCCACCTGGGGGGTGTCGGCGGGGTCCTTGGGTCCGAACGGCTTCTGGCTCCGGACCGTTAGCGCTGCTGGGAGCGCACCGTATCACCACCATGCCAGACCGCACACTCTTTTGTTGTTTTGTATCACTGTTATGTATTAAATTCAGTTAGCCTTTGTACCGTGCTCTGCTTATTTTATACTGGGTCCTTCAAACGCTGGTCGGTTCTCCGGGCTGCGTCCGACACATAACAGTCAGAAGGGAATCTGCTAGACAGCAGATGGGCAAGGGAGGTAGGGCTCCCTCTGGTGGCGCTTCCTTCGCCATTGCAGGTGCAGGCACATGATGGCACCCTCCTCCCTTTAATCACACACAAGACACAACCAGTAACTCTGGTGGTGTCTGGAGACCATCGGGAGGAGATTGAGTTTTTTGTAACTCCTTCTACCTCCCGCGTGATTTTGGGCTTCCCATGGACGTTGAAGCACAATCCCCGGATTGATTGGCCATCTGGGGTGGTGGTTCAGTGGAGCGAGACCTGCCATCGGGTGTGTTTAGGATCCTCGGTTCCTCCCGGTTTACAGGCTAAGGAGGAGGTCAAAGTCCCTCCCAATCTGACGGCAGTGCTGGTTGAGTACCACGATCTTGCTGACGTCTTCAGCAAGGATCTGGCACTTACCCTTCCCCCGCACCGTCCGTACGATTGTGCCATTAATTTGGTTCCAGGCGCTGAGTTCCCGTCCAGCAGGCTGTACAACCTCTCACGACCTGAGCGCGAATCAATGGAGACCTACATCCGGGACTCATTAGCTGCCGGGCTGATCCGGAACTCCACCTCCCCGATGGGGGCAGGTTTCTTTTTTGTGGGCAAGAAAGATGGCGGACTCCGTCCATGCATTGATTACAGGGGGCTGAATGAGATTACGGTTCACAACCGATACCCGTTGCCATTGTTGGATTCCGTGTTCACCCCCCTGCATGGAGCCAAAATCTTTACTAAGCTGGATCTTAGAAATGCGTATCACCTGGTTCGGATCCGGAAGGGAGACGAATGGAAGACGGCATTTAACACCCCGTTAGGTCACTTTGAGTACCTGGTCATGCCGTTCGGCCTCACCAACGCCCCCGCGACGTTCCAAGCCTTGGTTAACGACGTCTTGCGGGACTTCCTGCACCGATTCGTCTTCGTATATCTGGACGATATTCTCATCTTTTCTCCGGATCCTGAGACCCATGTCCAGCATGTACATCAGGTCCTGCAGCGGTTATTAGAGAACCGACTGTTTGTGAAGGGCGAGAAGTGCGAGTTTCACCGCACGTCTTTGTCCTTCCTGGGGTTTATCATCTCCTCTAACTCCGTCGCCCCTGATCCGGCCAAGATTGCGGCGGTGAGAGATTGGCCCCAACCAACAAGCCGTAGGAAGCTGCAACAGTTCCTCGGCTTTGCTAATTTCTATAGGAGGTTCATTAAGGGCTACAGTCAGGTAGTTAGCCCCCTGACAGCCCTGACCTCTCCAAAAGTCCCCTTCACCTGGTCGGATCAGTGCGAAGCCGCGTTCAAGGAGTTGAAACGACGGTTCTCTACTGCGCCAGTTTTGGTGCAGCCCGACCCTAGCCGCCAGTTCGTGGTTGAAGTGGACGCCTCTGACTCAGGGATAGGACCGTGCTATCCCAGAGCGGAGAGACCGATAAGGTTTTTCACCCGTGTGCCTACTTTTCACGCAGGTTGACCCCGGCTGAACGGAACTATGACGTCGGCAATCGAGAACTCCTTGCGGTGAAAGAGGCTCTTGAGGAGTGGAGACACCTGTTGGAGGGAGCGTCTGTGCCATTCACGGTTTTCACTGACCATCGGAACCTGGAGGATATCAGGACCGCCAAGCGGTTGAACCCCAGGCAAGCCCGCTGGTCACTGTTCTTTGGATGTTTTGACTTCCGGATCACCTATCGCCCCGGGACCAAGAACCAGAGATCGGATGCCTTGTCCCGGGTACATGAAGACAAAGTCAAAACGGTGCTGTCGGATCCACCGGTGCCCATCATTCCGGAGTCCACTATCGTGGCCACCCTCACCTGGGACGTGGAGAAGACCGTCCGGGAGGCCCTGGCACAGAGCCCGGACCCCGGAACCGGTCCGAAGAACCGTCTGTATGTCCCACCAGAGGCCAGAGCTGCAGTCTTGGACTTCTGTCACGGTTCCAAGCTCTCCTGTCATCCAGGGGTGCGAAGGACCGTGGCAGTTGTCCGGCAGCGCTTCTGGTGGGCGTCTATGGAGGCTGACGTCCGGGAATATATCCAGGCCTGCACCACCTGTGCCAGGGGCAAGGCAGTACATAAGAAGGCCCAAGGACTCCTCCAGCCGCTGCCGGTGCCTCATCGCCCCTGGTCCCACATCGGCCTGGATTTCGTCACGGGCCTCCCGCCGTCGCAGGGCAACACCACCATCTTCACGATAGTGGACCGATTCTCCAAGGCAGCCCACTTCATGGCCCTCCGAAGCTCCCAACAGCCCAGGAGACAGCAGACCTCCTGGTCCACCACGTCGTCCGTCTGCATGGGATACCCTCCGACATCGTCTCTGATCGTGGTCCCCAGTTCTCCACACACGTCTAGAGGAGCTTCTGCAGGGAACTGGGGGCCACCCTGAGCCTCTCGTCCGGGTACCATCCACAGACGAATGGACAGGCAGAGCGGGCCAACCAGGAACTGGAACAGACCCTCCGCTGCATCACATCTGCGCACCCGACGGCCTGGAGTAACCATCTGGCCTGGATCGAGTATGCGCATAACAGCCAGGTGTCTTCTGCCACTGGCCTCTCCCCATTTGAGGTGTGTTTGGGGTATCAGCCCCCGTTGTTTCCCGTGGTGGAGGGAGAGGTCGGTGTGCCCTCAGTCCAGGCCCACCTGCGGAAGTGCCGTCGGGTGTGGCGCTCCGCCCGTTCTGCCTTGTTGAAGGCCCGGACGAGGGCGAAGACCCATGCAGACCACCGGCGATCCCCGGCCCCTGCTTACCAGCCCGGGCAGGAGGTGTGGCTTTCCACGAAGGACATCCCCCTCCAGGTGGACTCCCCGAAACTTCAGGACAGGTACATTGGCCCCTTCAAGATCCTCAAAGTCCTCAGTCCTGCCGCAGTGAAGCTCCAACTCCCGGCTTCACTGCGGATCCATCCGGTTTTCCACGTGTCACGCATCAAACCTCACCACACCTCACCCCTCTGTGCTCCCGGACTGGCGCCGCCTCCTGCTCGGATCATTGACGGGGAGCCGGCTTGGACGGTGCGCCGGCTCCTGGACGTCCGTCGGCTGGGCCGGGGGTTCCAGTACTTGGTGGACTGGGAGGGGTATGGACCCGAAGAACGCTCCTGGGTGAAGAGGAGCTTCATCCTGGATCCGGCCCTCCTGGCCGACTTCTACCGTCGACACACCAACAAGCCGGGTCGGGCGCCAGGAGGCGCCCGTTGAGGGGGGGGTCCTGTTGTGTGTGGGCCGCCAGAAGAGGAGGTACTGCTGGCCCACCATCAGAGGGCGCCCTGCCTGAAGTGCGGGCTTCAGGCACGAGAGGGCGCTGCCGCCATGGACACAGCCGGGGGTGACAGCTGTCACTCATTACCTCTTGACAGCTGTCACCCATCTACTCAACGTCCTCTCACTCCATAAAGACCAGACGTCATCTCCACCTCGTTGCCGAGATATCATACTTCATTGGAGGTAATATCCTCAGCCATTTGTGATTGCAATATTTGTATATTGTGAGTGTTTGCAGGAGTACTGGTACCTCTGTCGGTGAAAGCTGAGAGAGCGTTGAAGGCACTCTTTTCCCCTGAGGAATCTACAGTGCTCTGCAGTTATTGAGTGAGAGGTGGAGGTGGCATTCCCACCGCTGTTGTTACTGGGTGTACACACACCCACACTTGACTTTCTTTGTTCTCGCCAGCAGTACCAGATCCGACAGTCGGGGACGGTGATCACCTGGGAATTCGGGACTTGGCGGCTCCAGTATTCACCAGGTTCTGTGGCGGCGGAAATCGTGTGGTTCCGGCTCTTCTCAGGACAGACGTCTTCTATCCTCGAGCCTGCCCACACGTCACCTTTGTGGATTGACTGTAATTATATTCTGAGATTGTCTGTATGTTCGTTGTGCACATTTCACAACATTAAATTGTTACCTTTTGGCTCATCTATTGGCCATTCATTTGCGCCCCCTGTTGTGGGTCCGTGTCACTACACTTTCACAACACCTGAGGTAAGATTTCATCAACTCAGTCACAGTGTACTTATCAGTATCATCACCCCTGAAAATAACAGGCTCACTTTCAGACCTAACAATAACTCAGCCACATGAGAAATGGTGTTGGGGTCATTTTAAAGGAAGAGTATGTTAAAAGTGTGTTGGAGGTTAAGCGAGTGTCTGACAGGGTGATGAGTGTGAAGTTGGAAATTGAAGGGGTGATGATGAATATCATCAGAGCATATGCCCCACAGGTAGGTTGTGAGATGAAGGAGAAAGAAGATTTCTGGAGTGTGTTAGATGAGGTGGTGGAGAGTGTGCCCAAGCATGAAAGAGTGGTGATAGGAGCAGACTTCAATGGGCATGTTGGTGAAGGGAACAGAGGTGATGAGGAAGTAATGGGTAGATATGGTATCAAGGATAGGAATGGGGAAGGACAGATGGTAGTTGATTTTGCAAAAAGGATGGAAATGGCTGTGGTGAATACCTACTTTAAGAAAAGGGAGGAGCACAGGGTAACATATAAGAGTGGAGGAAGGTGCACACAGGTGGACTACATTCTTTATAGGAGATGCAAGCTAAAAGAAATCACACACTGTAAGGTGGTAGCAGGAGAGAGTGTCACTAGACAGCATAGGATGGTTGTTTGTAGGATGACTTTAGAGGTAAAGAAGAAGAAGAGAGTGAGAGCTCAACAAAGGATCACATGGTGGAAGCTGAAGGAGGAACCCTTAGCGAGCAGGTGAGAGAAGCACTAGTTGGAGGGGAAGCAATTTTGGACAACTGGAAAAGTACTGCAGATGTGGTGAGGGAGACAGCTAGGGCAGTACTGGGTATGACATCTGGACTGTGGAAGGAAGACAAGGAGACTTGGTGGTGGAATGAAGAGGTCCAGGAAAGCATAAGGAGAAAGAGGTTGGCGAAAAAGCTTTGGGATAGTCGGAGAGACGAAGAAAGTAGACAGGAGTACAAGGAGATGCGGCGTAAGGTGAGAAGAGAAGTGGCAAAAGCAAAGGAAAAGGCATATTGCGAGCTGTACAAGAAGTTGAATAGTAAGGAAGGAGAAAAGGACTTGTACCGATTGGCCAGACAAAGGGACAGAGCTGGAAAGGATGTGCAGCAGGTTAGGGTGGTAAAAGATGCACATGGTAATGTGCTGACAAGTGAGGAGTATGTGCTGAGAAGGTGGAGGGAATATTTTGAAGAGTTGATGAATAAAGAAAATGAGCGAGAGAAAAGGCTGGATGATGTGGTGAGAGTAAATCAGGAAGTAAAAGAGATTAGCAAGGAAGAAGTGAGGGCTGCTATGAAGAGGATGAAGAGTGGAAAGGCAGTTGGTCCAGATGACATTCCAATGGCGGCATGGAAATGTCTAGTAGAGATGGCAGTAGAGTTTCTAACCAGATTGTTTAATAAAATCTTGGAAAGTGAGAGGATGCCTGAGGAGTGGAGACGAAGTGTGCTGGTTCCTGTTTTCAAGAACAAGGGTGATGTGCAGAGCTGCAGTAACTACAGAGGCATAAAGCTGATCAGCCACAGCATGAAGTTATGGGAAAGAGTAGTAGAAGCTAGGCTTAGAAAACAGGTGAAGATCTGTGAGCAGCAATATGGTTTCATGCTGAGAGAGAGCACTACAGATGCAATGTTTGCTCTGAGAATACTGTTGGAAAAGTACAGAGAAGGACAGAAAGAGTTACATTGTGTGTTTGTGGACTTAGAAAAAGCTTATGATAGGGTGCCAAGAGAAGAGTTGTGGCATTGTATGAGGAAGTCTGGAGTGGCAGAGAAGTATGTTAGGGTAGTGCAGGACATGTACAAGAATAGTGTGACAGCGGTGAGATGCGCAGTCGGAATGACAGACTCATTCAAGGTGGAGGTGGGATTACACCAAGGATCAGCTCTGAGTCCTTTCTTGTTTGCAGTGGTGGAGGGAGCCCAGTGGAATAGTGCAGTTACAAGGAGTAGAAGTGGTGAAAGTAGAAAGTAGATGAGTTTAAATATTTGGGGTCAACTGTTCAAAGTAATGGAGAGTGTGGTGGAGAGATGAAGAAGAGAGTGCAGGCAGGGTGGAGTGGGTGGAGAAAGGTGACAGGAGTGATTTGTGACCGAAGAATATCAGCAAGAGTGAAGGGGAAAGTTTACAAAACAGTAGTGAGACCAGCTATGTTGTATGGTTTAGAGACAGTGGCACTAACAAAAAGACAGGAGGCAGAGCTGGAGGTGGCAGAGCTGAAGATGTTGAGATTCTCTTTGGGAGTGACAAGAATGGACAAGATTAGGAATGAACATATCAGAGGGACAGCTCAGGTGGGACGGTTTGGAGACAAAGTCAGAGAGGCGAGATTGAGATGGTTTGGACATGTGCAGAGGAGGGACTCAGGGTATATAGGGAGAAGGATGCTGAGGATGGAGCCACCAGGCAGGAGGAGAAGAGGGAGACCAAAGAGGAGGTTCATGGATGTGCTGAGAGAGGACATGCAGGTGGTTGGTGTGACAGAGGAAGAAACAGAGGACAGGGTGAGATGGAAACGATCGATCTGCTGTGGCGACCCCTAACGGGAACAGCCGAAAGACAAAGAAGAAGACTTTCAGACTTAACGTGCATTCTCATTCAGAGTATTGCTATTGTCACAAGGCTGAGTGGTTTGGTTATACAAAGGAGTACAATTCTTGTCGGAATTACCAACAGCACCACTTGACATTAGTTTGGCCGCAATGGACTCTCCTATTTGAGAGCCTAACTGATGTAACATGTCACTGAAGTGGTGTAAGGAGTCATTTTCAGTACCAGGTGTTGAGTGAATAGGCCCACCCCATGACTTCTGCTCAGTAGGTAACTCAGCTAGATCCCGTCTCGATACGAAGTCCCTGTCTCTTGCAGGCAACACAGGTGAGGCACCCAAATCCCTCCCAACAGACCCACTGGACAGAAAATCTGCATCCAACACACCTCTACCCCTTCCAAAAGAGTGACCGAAAAGAAACTTATCACTCTCCTTGAAATTGCTACCCATATCAGCATATGACGCAAGAAAAAATATGAAGTTAAATATAGCACAAAACACTTTTCAAAGCACACAAAGAAATCTAAACAGTTCAGAACCAGAGGGGAAATCAGTATTTTCAGTTTACCCTTTTTGTTTTTTCTTCTTTCTGGAACATTTATCTCAGTCCCAAATACCTGACCACAGTCAAAATCATAGACAGGCAACACCACGATGATCCTCTTCGGTCCACACTACAACCTCAGTCAGCGATCGGCATCAAGCAGATCTGGAACACGGAGTCACGGCACCACTATTACCGATGGTCTCGGCACTCATATGCTGGTGTTGTCTATCCGGCTGGACTATGGACGATGTCACTCGTGTCTATGGTGCAGGAAGGACATCATGGCCACACAAGAGCTGCTCTCAGCCTGGTTCAAGTTTATTTTCCCACTGGTGTAAAAATCAACAGTGCACACTTATTAGTGCTGTTCAATGCAACTGCAACAGGGCACACATCATCAGCTCAGGAGAGATTTCCTTTGGGGAGGTCAAACAGCAAACAGCCCAGAGCCCTGCAGCTGCAGTTATGCGGTTTAACCACCAGGTGGCGAATACAAAACATACAGTATGACATTCACATCAATTTTGTAGAACTTCAACAGAGGTCATTTCCAACTCTGTTACACCTGTTTTAATTTAATTTCTTTATCTTTTTCATTTCCCGTCCACAACTGCCACCAAAATGCTTTCAATCATGCGCATTGATGTCCGCTATATTGTGAGATGTGATCGATAAATTTTCAGACTTGGTACAATTTGCAGCACTGCTTTCAGAGGTTTCAAAGAAAAAAGTGGCCCCGTGCCAATTTTCAAATAAGCCCTGGATGAAAAATATGTTTATTTTATTGAGCCTTAATGGATTAGTGTTGGACAAGTTCCAACAGGAACAAACGTATAATAATATTAGGGCCTACAGATGTTTTTGAAGCTTTACTTAAGAGAAAATGTCAGCAGACTTAAAATGAGCAGAAATTTGGTGGAAGTTTTTTTGGTTTGCTGATGGTTTTGAAAGTTAGACGAAAAACTAACCTCCTAACAAAAAGTTAGCTTTATCTATCCATGAAGCCAGAGGACACACACCAATTAGCTAAACTGCAGGATTGTCTTACAGACATAAAGACATGGATGACCTCTAATTTCCTGCTTTTAAACTCAGATAAAACTGAAGTTATTGTTCTTGGCCCCACAAATCTTAGAAACATGGTGTCTAACCAGATCCTTACTCTGGATGGCATTACCCTGACCTCTAGTAATACTGTGAGAAATCTTGGAGTCATTTTTGATCAGGATATGTCATTCAAAGCGCATATTAAACAAATATGTAGGACTGCTTTTTTTGCATTTACGCAATATCTCTAAAATCAGAAAGGTCTTGTCTCAGAGTGATGCTGAAAAACTAATTCATGCATTTATTTCCTCTAGGCTGGACTATTGTAATTCATTATTATCAGGTTGTCCTAAAAGTTCCCTAAAAAGCCTTCAGTTAATTCAAAATGCTGCAGCTAGAGTGCTGACGGGGACTAGAAGGAGAGAGCATATCTCACCCATATTGGCCTCTCTTCATTGGCTTCCTGTTAATTCTAGAATAGAATTTAAAATTCTTCTTCTTACTTATAAGGTTTTGAATAATCAGGTCCCATCTTATCTTAGGGACCTCGTAGTACCATATCACCCCAATAGAGCGCTTCGCTCTCAGACTGCAGGCTTACTTGTAGTTCCTAGGGTTTGTAAGAGTAGAATGGGAGGCAGAGCCTTCAGCTTTCAGGCTCCTCTCCTGTGGAACCAGCTCCCAATTCAGATCAGGGAGACAGATACCCTCTCTACTTTTAAGATTAGGCTTAAAACTTTCCTTTTTGCTAAAGCTTATAGTTAGGGCTGGATCAGGTGACCCTGAACCATCCCTTAGTTATGCTGCTATAGACGTAGACTGCTGGGGGTTCCCATGATGCACTGTTTCTTTCTCTTTTGCTCTGTATGCACCACTCTGCATTTAATCATTAGTGATCGATCTCTGCTCCCCTCCACAGCATGTCTTTTTCCTGGTTCTCTCCCTCAGCCCCAACCAGTCCCAGCAGAAGACTGCCCCTCCCTGAGCCTGGTTCTGCTGGAGGTTTCTTCCTGTTAAAAGGGAGTTTTTCCTTCCCACTGTAGCCAAGTGCTTGCTCACAGGGGGTCGTTTTGACCGTTGGGGTTTTACATCATTATTGTATGGCCTTGCCTTACAATATAAAGCGCCTTGGGGCAACTGTTTGTTGTGATTTGGCGCTATATAAAAAAAAAAATTGATTGATTGATTGATTGATGTGCCTCTATTTCGCCTAACAGTTCTGCAATCTCTTGTTGTACGGCTGCTTGCGGATAATGTGTCTGCTACCACAAGTTCTTTGCCAGCTACATACACTGCAGTAGGATTGTACCTCATCATTCTCAGCAATAGTCTTTGGCATCAGAGTGGAACTGAATGAAGATCTTTGCTGTTGATCAATGGGATTAGTGGTTTGTGATCACTCTGCAAAATAAAGGAGTCTAAACCATAAAGGTATCTGCTGAACTTCTCGCATGCCCAGACTGCAGCGAGACACTCCTTCTCGATTTGAGCATAACGTTGCTCGGCCTCCGTGAGTGTTCTGGAACAAAAGCTCACAGGTTTCAACTGTCCATTGTGATCTTGTAGTAATACCCCTCCTAAACTGTAACTACTGGCATCTGCGCTGACAATAGTTGGTTTTGTTACATCATAGAATGCTAGTACAGGTGACATAGTGACAAGCTCTTTGACTCTACAGAAGGCATTCTCTTGAGCACTGTCCCAAGTACATGTAACATTGTGCTTGAGAAGATCATTTAACGGTTTGGCGACCTCTGAAAGGTTTGGTAAGTATCTGCCTAAGTAGTGGATCATGCCAAGAATCCGCCTCAGGTCAGCAACATTCTTTGGTGCCTCAAGTTCTGTGACTGCTTTTACTTTTGCTTTGTCTGGTCTGATACCATGTACAATGTCCAAGGTAGTTCAGTTGATGTTGCCACAGAAGGCATTTCTCGTTGTTTAGCTTTAAGCCTGCTTCCTTCAGTATTTTTTAAAGTCTTTTGTAATCTCTCCTCATGTTCCTCTGAAGTGTTAGAGTAGATCAGTATGTCATCCATGTAAACTGCTACTCCATTCTGTCCTTTTAGAAGCTCTGTCATTTCTCGCTGGAAGATTTCTGGGGCGCTGGTGATCCCAAACAGTAGTCTGTTGAAATAGTATCTGCCGAAGGGAGTTATGAAGGCTGTTAACTTCGCACTGTCTGGATCAAGTGGTATTTGCCAGAAACCACTTGCAGCGTCTAACAAAGAAAACACCTTGGCGCCTTCTAGCTTGGGCAAAATATCAACTGTGGGTAAGACATATTTTTCTCTTTTGACTGCTTTGTTGAGCACTTTCAGATCTACACAGATTCTTGTTTGTTCTTTATTTTTCTTCGGCACAGGAACCATGGGTGCACACCATTCCATAGGCTCTGAAATTGGTTGAATGACACCACTGTTCACCATGCGATCGAGCTCTCTTTTCACTTTTGGTAACATGGGCACTGATACTCATCTGGCAGTTGTTAAACTATAGGGAACTGCTTCTTCTCTCAGAGTTATCTTTATTGGCTTTATTTTCAATCTGCCAACATCACTGGGGCAAGAGTCGATGATTTGTGCAGTTTTGATTTCTTCCATTCTCTTTATTAGACCCATTGCAACTGCTACATTTCGACTCAAGAGGTGGCTGCTTTGAGGTCCTCTGATCACATTGACTTTGAATCTGAATCTCTTCTCACTTCTTATTGTGGTTGCTATAAAATGACCTAAACAGTTCAATTTTCCTCCAGGGCTGTCTAACTTATTTGTTGGCTTTCTCAGTTTTGGCTTAAAAGCAAGCTTATTAAATGTCTCTTCTGGTATAATACTTGTGTCGGCACCTGAATCAATCTTGAATGTTATGTTTGTACCTTGTATTGGCAGCTTAACAGTCCATGCATTTGTAGAATCTTCTACTTCTGTGATTCCTCCCAGAAAGTACGTTGGATTGCTCTCATTTTGTTGTGTGGGTGCAGTTACCTCTTTGACCACACGGGAGCGACAAACTCCTGCAAAATGTCTCAGCTTTTTACAGCTCGTACATTCTGCGTTAGGTGCTGGACAGTTATCTTGCCTCGGGTGCATTCTTCCACATCTAGTGCATTTGGGACCTTTACTCCCCTTTTGATACTGTTTAATCTTGACTCCAGCATGCTGTGCTTTGCTCACGGGGCTTTCACTGGGCCTTTGTTTGTCTCTGTATGGCTGACGTCACTGAGGTGTGTGCTGGCATTAGCACCTTGTTCACTCACGTGTTGTTTCACTTGCCCGGACTGTCTCACGAGCTCTACTGCTTTACTGAGTGTTAGATCTGGCATCAGTTGCAGTTTCTCTGATAATTCTTTGTCTTGTATCCCTATGACTAATCTGTCACGTATGTTTTCTTCATTTACGTCGCCAAAAGCATGTGTCTGCCAACTCATGCAGTGTGTGAATATATTCTTCCGCCGTTTCTCCGGACTTTTGAGTGCGCTGATGAAAACAACCTCTTTCATGAATTGTGTTCACTTTAGGTACGAAATAGTTGTCAAGCTTCCCGAAGACAATGTCATAATCGTCCTCTTCTTCCCCTTCCTCGAAGGTGAACGTCTTATACACTTGTTCTGCTTCTTTTCCGAGTGAATATAGCAGTGTACAGACCTGGACGTCCACGTCCTCTAAGTTGAACTTCGTCGCTGTCGGGTAGCGCTGAAATCGCTGCCGCCACTCTGGCCAATGCTCCGGCCGTGAAAAACCAAAAGTCTCTTAGGTGGGAATTTTGCCATCTTTCGATGTCTTCTGACACCATGTAGAGTTATGCAGAGTCAGGAGTCCAATCACTGATAAAGTGTATCGGCTTTCTTTTTTAATGTCGAACATAACACACGAAGCTAGCTACGGGAAGTGCTGTGTCTATATCCGGCGCACCACAACTCTGGTAATCTTACACAATAAAATAGTGCCATTACTACACAGTTGTAGTATTGCTACTTGGACTGAGCTACACATGCAAATCGATGCAAAGGGGCTTCGTCAAGTAAGACCAGCAGTAAGCAGTTGACCTACATATTGCCGCTATGACTACAAATAGATTTTCATGACCTCACAGCTGATAATGGAACGTTTAGGATATTAATTCCCTTTATTGTGTGTAGTCACTTAAGAACCAACATAAGGGGCACACTATTAGTATTATTTCTATTATTGCCTCATTTTGCTGAGATTTACAGTCAGCTGTACTTCCATCCAGTTGCGTTTTAACTCGCACAGTGGTCAGAAAGTGAGTGTTTAAAAGAAAATAAGTCTAAACTAGTTTGGACAAACTGAGTTGTTGTAGTTGTCATTATTGGCCTTGCAGCTGTTCCCATTTTGTCCAGGGTCACCACTGTTGCATTTGGATTTGGCACAAGTTACACAACTGGATCCCACTGACTTTACTTCTCCTGAAGTAGAACACAGTAACCAAGTGCTGCTGTCTGATGCTGCTCGGACATCAAACAGCTGCGTAAGTGTCAGTATTTCCCAGTTCTACAAATTTGACATGATGGTTAAGCATCTGATGACCATTATTACTGTAACAAATTTCTTAAATAAAATGTCACACGGGACGCAACATTATAAAAATGTAGTGACTAAGCGGTTAAACTCCCAAGTTGAATTAGATTGGATTAGGCCCCAGCTAATGAGTTACCAAAATAATTAACAATTTAGGATTTAATAATTATTATTTGGGGCACCACCTATTTATTGCATAGGTACTTTAATTTAAACATTCATTAATTTATCAGTCTCAAATTAATTAATCAGTCTCAATTTAATTAAATCAGTCTCTGATCTGAAAGTCTGAATTCACAATACGATTGACCACAGGTTTCCTTCTGAACACAAAATGAACCACAGCAGAAATATTTACAATTTATTTACAAGTAATGAACAGTTTACTGGCATTTTTGTGGACAGTGATTAAATAAGTTCATTCATGGAAACAATTTTCTTACTCACTCATAAGATGTGAAAGAGCAAGAGATGAAGCTTAAAGACTTTAAGAGAATAAATCTGATTAGAATTTAGTGATGAAATTGGGAGTCAATTAATTTTAAGAAAATTATTAAACAAACATATGAATATGTTTAAAAATAAGAATAATAATAAGGAGGAGCTACTTTGCAGCCATTAACAACAAACCCTTTTTTCTGGAACCTTTAACTGGGTCACTTAGCTGGTCCATTGAAAAGGCGGTTCGGACAGCCGGTCCGTCCGCCGTTGCTGTAGGTTCTGCAGCGTGAGCTCACTTGGGTCAGGGGTTAACTCAGTGGTCTCCCCGAGTGATCCCAAAGGCTTGTGTCGGCTGCTTTACCGACAGGATGGCTGCTTGCAGTCAGGTTTGAAATCAGCCCCGTCGTCAGCTGCTGGACCCCAGAGGTGGAAGGCATTTGTTGAAAATGGTTTCTGGTAGCTTCTAAAAAGTTTATTGGAGCCGGATTAAAAAAAATCTTTGTGAATTTAGGAAAAAAGTTAAAACTTTAAAAGGGTTGAAAAAACAAACAAACAAACAAACAAAATAGCCGACAGAAAAGAGTCGCTTTTCTCTAAATTCACTATTAATTTGAAAAGTTCAGCTAGGAAGTTCTCTTAAAAATTCAAAAGACTTGACGCACCTTAAAGCGTCAGGTTAAAACTTTGTTAAAATGATCAAAAATGAACAAAGAATGAATGCCACGTGGTAGCTTTAGCTTAGCTTATTTTAGTGTGGCGAAGTGGAGTCTCGCTCCTGGGCTAGGGTTATTTGTTTGTTTATCCTAATTAAAAACGCACTATAATTTAATTCCAAATTTAAAAGGACCGACAACTCCACCCAGGGATATGGCCCTAGGACCAATCAAAGCCCAATCCGTAACAGGAGGCTGTGCAAGGTATGGGAAACAGAGAGGTGTACTGATCACAAGGTATATTTATTTTGTCAAGTTAGTTTTAAAAATATAAATAAAACATTACAAATTTCACATTTGTCTTATTCACCTTTAACCAGATCTTATATTGCACTTGACTGAGTGGAATTATTCAGCTTTCCACCAAATCTTCCATTGCACTTAACCGAGTTAAATTATTCACCTTCAACCAAATTAATGTGGGTGAACAAGGGTCCAACTCAGACAAAAAAAAAAAACCCAAATTAATGCCAAAAAAAAAAAACCCAGTGCAAACCACAACATGAACAACATACCAAACACAAAAGAAAAACTGTTGTGTGGGCCGCTGAAGAGGAGGTACTGCTGGCCCACCACCACCAGATGGCGCCCTGCTTGGAGTGCGGGCTCCAAGCACGAGAGGGCGTCAGAGCCGCTGGAGGTGACAGCTGTCATCTATCAACACCAGCTGTCACCCATCACCACCACTACAAAGACCGGACTGCAACTCCACCTCCTCGCCGAGAAATCTTCTACCATACAGGTAATTCTCTGTTAAACCTTAAATTCGAGTATTAGTCTGATCTCTTTTTGCAGCCATTTTCCTGGGACGGATACCCTGTCTGCGGAGTTGGCGTTTGGTGTGGACTGCGACGGCTTCGCCTCACACCCCACCCAGATAAGTGGTTATCTCAGGAGCTGCACGAGTGTGTGATTGGAGGTGGAGGTTCTCCCTCCTTACTGAACACAGACTGTGGGATTACTGAGTGTGCGAACTCACACTCATCCAGAACTGTTTCTGTTTTCTGCCAGCAGTACCGGGTCTGACTGCTGAAGACAGTGGCCACCTGGGGTGCAGGGCTTGGCGGCTCCGGTGTTCTTCAGGTCCGTTGGTGGTGAGGCTTGTGTGGGTTCCGGCTTTTCTCTCATCGGACGTCTCCTATCTTCGAGCCTGCCACACGTCACCTTTTTGTCGGATTGATATAATGCATATTTGTATCTGTCTGTATTACGTTGTGCACCTTCACAACATTAAATTGTTACCTTTTGGCTATTCCATTGTCCCTTCATTAACGCCCCCTGTTGTGGGTCCGTGTCACGACACTTCCCCAACAAAAACAACCAAACATGCATCAAACACAGCTGAGGAGGATTAAACCCCTCACCCCACCACATCAATCACAGCAGGTGAAATCAATCCCATGTAGTGCGCCAACAGCACCGGCAGAGGGCGCCCTCTGCAAACAATGTTCACAGCTGCTGGCAACTGATGAAATATGGATGAAGCAACGGCCCCTTAATAGGAGGTGGTGACTCAAACACACACTCTGCACACGATGGTTCCTTGTGCCTAAACAAAAGACACAGGGGCAATTAAAAAAACAAACAACCATATCATCTCAGCCTGTGTAGTTGAAATCTTACCTGCCAGTGTAGGCGCATGCACCCGCAGACAGCAGAAGGAGGAGGGGGAAAGAGCCCACAACAACTCAGGCTCTAAAGCAGAATTTGACATTAGCTGTGACACAGCAGCAAGCCTGCAAGACCATGAACGAACTTACCACAGGAGAGAGCCTCGAGCCCACGACGCATGCCCGACAGCACACACTCCCAACAACCAGAAATCAAACAAACACACTCCAGCCAGACTGCTGCCCTGAACCCGAGACAAATGCAATTAAATAACGCCAGTGTCAACCGAGGCTACAGAAAAGCACAAAACTGACCTGTAAGAAGGACTAGAACCCTCAGAGTCTAATGCAAACGTGGCCAAACAAATCGGCATAGAACCCGCAGCACGCCGCCACCACAAGCCCACTCCAGATCGTATATGTCTGTGAGCGCGCTTTAAAGACCCTGTGGGCGCCGCCCACCTTCACCTTAAAGGTATGCCGTGCACCAACATGCCACATTCGCAATGGGGCCTTGGCCCAAGAATAAAAATTAAGTGTTTAAGAAAAGAAGAAAGAGAGGAGAGCAGGGAGAAGGGGCGGAACAGCACTCTGTTCTAACTTTTTAAGGGGGACTGGTGTCACCAAACTGCCCATTTAGGGTGTGTAATCTCACAGAAATTTCACGTGTTCACAGGGCAGACCCAAATGATTCAACTATTTAAAACACATTAACTATTTTGGTATAATATTGTTCTAAGACACTTGAATGGATACACATTATTAATCGTCACTTAAACACATCTTTTGGATAAACAGAATACTTCACCATCAACATATTGATAAGGCAGAAAGATGGCATTTAAGCACACATTAGTTACAGGAACACGTCAATAAAATGGAATGATTATATGCAAAGCAATTTGTTTGATTAATCAATACAAACACCATTAGAAGTCTTTATATATGTGAATCAAAGAATACTGATGCAATTCTTTTATTTTAAAATAATGTCTTTCTTCACTTAAACCTAAAGATAACAGCTGTTATCAAGACAAAGTTTTATGGCCCTGTGTTGTGGAAGGGATATAGTCTAGCAGTCTTGAGAGGGTCTGGCCTTGGGTGAGGTCATAAAATTAGGGTTCTCCTGGCCTGGAGAAAGTTAGATTCTGATGTGAAGCCATTATAATGTCATGTAATTCATAATGATGGAAAATTCACTGATAAAAAGGCAAGGGCTCCCCTTTGAATTACAGTTTTGTTTTGCTGTGAATCCCAGTGTTGGCCCATGGGGGATGTCTCCAAGCTTATCTTAAGATCTCCAGATGACTTAGGAATTTCTCAACTGAGAGGGAAAACACAGTCTTTGTCTGCAGTTCAAAACTCAGGTTTTGTTGAGACAGCATTAATGTATTTATTTAATTAGGGCGAATCAAGACCATGTGCTCCATTACAGTAGTGTTTCTTCCTTCTTTTCATTTGTCCAACCACAGCCAATAAGCATAGACATTGCGAACATGAAGAGGTGATAACTGTTTCAAGTCCTGTGTCCACGCCAACAGTGTCCCGTTGAGATCATGAGCAGCTCAGCCTACTGTAATTACCCATCGCAGGTTGAAACAGTAGAAAACGACCAGACTCAGCTGGCTGCAAAAAAAAAAAAAAAAAAAAAAAAATCAAATGATGATGCAATGCATTCTGGGTATTTTTTTGCTGGTATGAGATACAGGGAATTACAATGATTGTTAATAAAATGGGACTTTGTAACGAGAAATTGTTCCCACCTATGATATTCGTCCCCACAGCAAGATCTCACGAGAGTGGGGACGAATATAGCACCTAACGGAGCAAAATTACTCACGCTGCCAAATCTCTCCTCACCATGAACAATTTAACAAAATCTGTAGTTTTTGTCAAAAGCATTTCCTTTCAGACATTATTGACATAACTGTCACTCCATATATCTGAGCTGAACTCTTACAGCATGTCAGGATGTAATTTGTAAAGAAATACAGCACGTTTCATTTTGGGAAGAAAAAAAAAATGTTTTAGTCGATTGTAGTTTCTTGTCTGTATTACAACGTTTGTAAGATGTGTCATTTTATTTAAAGCAGCAATTTGTTTTGAAGTTATTAATTCCAACCGGACTCTGTCTCGGCCGCGCAGCATTTGGAACTGTGACAACGGAACAGAGGACGATTCTCGTTTCTTGACTGCAACAAGACATGAGTCCCAGTTAGTGACTTTAATCCACACAAAAGTGACTCATATTTTAATGGCTTTGAGAGGAGTTAAGAAGCGGACTTACCGCTTCCGAAGAGCAGTGAATCAAAGAACCACGAGCCTTTGAATCGAAGCATTGCTTCAATGGTTCTATGGCTTCAAAGTGGAGTCGTGCTGCAGAAACAGTTGATTACAGAGCCGCTGCAGACCAAACCTTGAATATCCGACTTTATTTGTACGTCCATATGACTCTGAAACTCAGAAAAATCCGTATAATTTACGGACTATAGGTTGACATGAAAACTACCGAAAAGCTGTGTTCACCGCGGGGACGCGTTCGGCACTACTCGGGATTATTCAAGATTTTTTTTTTTTAAACCGATGACTAACGATGCATAAAAAATTTGACCGATGCAACTGCATCGGTCCAAACCGGTCTGGATCCGGGCCTGGTATGTATGACAAATCTGTCACAGCTCTCTTTGTTATGGGGACATACGAGGTCTGTTAGAAAAGTACCGGACCTTTTTATTTTTTGCAAAAACCTGATGGATTTGAATCATGTGCACTTGCATGAGCAAACCTTGAACCTTCGTGCGCATGCGTGAACTTTTTCACGCCTGTCAATTGCATCATTTTCTGGTAAGCAGCCTTTGTGTGAGGATTGTGCAGCGCACTCGGCGGATTTTCATTTCAAGGAAGAGACGGAACGACTGGAGCAGCGCCGCATCAAATTTTGCCAGAAACTGGGCGACAGCCAGGTGGAAACCATTTGGATGATTCAGACAGCTTTCGGTAACTATATATATATATATATATATATATATATATATATATATATATATATATATATATATATATGTGTGTCACAGGGTCATTGATTTCACCTGTGTATGTGTGGGTAAGAGCGGGGAGGTGTGTGTGTGTGTGGCTGCAACCCCACCTGGATAATTAGGGATAATGAGGGAGAGAGAGTGTGCGGGAGAGGAAAAGGAGCGACGGCAGGAGCAGCTGCGAGTCTTCAGGAGCTGAGAGGCACGAGGACGGAAGGATAGTGGACCAGATCGAGCGTGTACGGAAGGACACCGCTGGGATAAGCGAGTGGACACGACGTGGGAACGGTGGAGGGGGAGCGTTTGCCAAGCCCCCTCCTCTCAGCTAAGTGCCTTTTTGATGCTTCATTTGGCTGGACTTTGCGCTGTTTGTTGTTAGCGTTTGGCATGATTGCTGTGGAGTTAAGCAGTAATCCTGCCTTAAGTGACAAGCCTGTGTTATCGGTCGTCGACCAATCCATTCATAGTCGTTTTGCAGCCCACCCCTTTTCTCTTTGGGAGAGCAGATTGAGCGTGGATGAGTGACGGAGGGAGCGAGAGAGAGAGAGAGAGACTGGATGCGCGCCGTTGGAATAGTGGAGGGGGTGAAGTGCGATAATCCCCCTCCTTTCAGCTAAGTGCCTCTCCTCTCTGAATGTTGGGCGTATTTGGCCCTCATTGTGGAAGTCACGTTGCCCCTGTCTTCCTGTTTTCTGATTTTCCTGTTTGTCTTCCCAGGTTGTGACTGAGAGGAAACCACGCCCACATCTGTCCGGCTTTGCAGTCAGCTTTTGGGACTATTTTTAGATGGACTTTTTAGATAAGAGTATTTGTGTGTGTTTTTTTTTAATTATTATTCATTTATTGTGTTCTTTTCCTAATTTTATTGTTAATAAATTTTTCATTTTTTTCTTAACATTTGACGTTGTGGTTTAATAGAGATTACTCCCCTTGGACCGGAGGCTCCTAAATTGGGGCATTTGCCCCGTTACACACACACACACACACACACACACATATGTATATATATATATATATATATATATATATGTATATGTATATGTATATATATATATATATATATATATATACACACACACACACGAGGTCTGTTAGGAAAGTAACGGACCTTTTTATGTTTTTCAAAAACTATATGGATTTGATTCATATGTTTTTACGTCAGCCAAGCTTGAACCTTCGTGCGCATGCGTGAGTTTTTCCACGCCTGTCGGTTGTGTCATTCGCCTGTGGGCAGGCTTTGAGTGAGCACTGGTCCACCCCTCTCAACGTTGTTTCATTGTGAGGAAATGGCGGAATGATTTGGGCTTTTTTTCCATCAGAATTGTTTCAGAAACTGTTAGAGACAGGCAGCTGGAAACCATTTGAAAAATTTATCTGGCTTTCGGTGAACATTTTACAGGCTTCACAGAGAATAAGGAGTGTTACTACAGCTTTAAGGATGGCCCACAATGGCGCACGGCGTGCCGCGCTCCGAGCTGCCATCGAGAGGCAGAAACCACCACATCATTTCTAAACGGATGGCTCTGTGGATCCGGGACCGTCATGTGCAATTTCTCTGGTTATCACAAGAGCTGGACATCAGCCATTTTCCGGCAGATTTCACTTTTAACAAGAGATTTTGTCATGGAAAGCCGCGCGAAGGCTTCGCGCATCACGACCGATTCGCTGATGAAGCGAGACAAAGGAACACCTCCGTTTCGGAGTGTCAGAGGACAAGTTGGGACATGCCCAGTTCTCCACAATTTCTCTTATACTCACTCGACTGGTAAGCACTGAAAGCCGAGATAGGCATTCAAAAACTATATGTATTTGATTCATATGTTTTTACATACAGGACTATCGGTCAGCCTCGAAGAGATTCTGGCAAACCGTCCAACGCCTCAGGAGGCGGAAGCAGCTCTCCACCCGCACTGTTTACAGTCGAGGATCTCAATCCCATTGTCACGTCTTCCGAAGAGGAAGCAGAGACTGGGGACCCAGAGGCGGACTCATCCATTACCCAGGCAGAAGTCACCAAGGTGGTTAGAAAGCTCCTTGGTGGCAAGGCTCCTGGGGTGGATGAAATCTGTCCTGAGTACCTTAAGTCTCTGGATGTTGTGGGACTGTCTTGGCTGACATGCCTCTGCAACATCGCGTGGCGATCGGGGACAGTGCCTCTGGATTGGCAGACCGGGGTGGTGGTCCCTCTGTTTAAGAAGGGGGACCGGAGGGTGTGTTCCAACTATAGGGGGATCACAGTCCTCAGCCTCCCCGGTAAGGTCTATTCCAGAGTACTGGAGAGGAGAATTCGACCGATGGTCGAACCTCGGATTCAGGAGGAGCAGTGTGGTTTTCATCCTGGTCGCAGCACACTGGACCAGCTCTACACGCTCCATCGGGTGCTCGAGGGTTCATGGGAGTTCACCCAACCAGTCCACATGTGTTTTGTGGATCTGGAGAACGCGTTTGACCATGTCCCTCGGGGCACCCTGTGGGGAGTGCTCTGGGAGTACGGGGTCCGGGGTCCTTTGCTAAGGGCTATCCAGTCCCTGTACGACCGCAGCAGGAGCTTGGTTCGCATTGCCGGTAGTAAGTCAAACCTGTTTCCAGTGCACGTTGGCCTCCGCCAGGGCTGCCCTTTGTCACCGGTTCTGTTCATTATTTTTATGGACAGAATTTCTAGGCGCAACCAGGGTGTAGAGGGGGTCTGGTTTGGGAACCACAGAATCTCTTTTCTGCTGTTTGCGGACGATGTGGTTCTGTTGGCTTCGTCAAATCAGGACCTTCAGCGTGCACTGGGGCAGTTTGCAGCCGAGTGTGAGGCGTCTGGGATGAAAATCAGCACCTCCAAATCCAAGGCCATGGTTCTCGACCGGAAAAAGGTGCTTTGCCCTCTTCAGGTCGGTGGAGTGTCCTTGCCTCAAGTGGAGGAGTTTAAGTATCTCGGGGTCTTGTTCACGAGTGAGGGACGGATGGAGCGTGAGATCGATAGACGGATCGGTGCAGCGTCTGCAGTGATGCGGTCGCTGTATCGGACCGTCGTGGTGAAGAGAGAGCTGAGTAGGGGGGCAAAGCTCTCGATTTACCGATCGATCTACATTCCGATCCTCACCTATGATCATAAGATTTGGCTCACGACTGAAAGAACGAGATCGCGGGTACAAGCGGCCGAGATGAGTTTCCTCCGCAGGGTGGCTGGGCGCTCCCTTAGAGATATCGTGAGGAGCTCGGTCACTCGGGAGGAGCTCGGAGTCGAGCTGCTGCTCCTCCATGTCGAAAGGAGTCAGTTGAGGTGGCATGGGCATCTTTTCTGGATGCCCCCTGGACGCCTCGCTGGAGAGGTGTTCCGGGCACATCCCATAGGGAGGAGGCCCCGGGGAAGACCCAGGACACGCTGGAAGGATTACATCTCTCAGCTGGCTTGGGAACGCCTTGGGGTTCCCCCGGAGGAGCTGGGGGAGGTGTGTGTGGATTGGGAGGTCTGGGCGGCTTTGCTTGAGCTGCTGCCCCCGCGATCCGACTCCGGATAAAGCAGAAGAAAATGGATGGATGGATGGATGTTTTTACGTCAGCCAAGCTTGAACCTTTGTGCACATGTGTTTTTCCACGCCTGTTGGTTGCGTCATTCGCCTGTGGGCAGGCTTTGAGTGAGCAGTGGTCCACCCCTCTCGTCGGATTTTTATTGCGAATAAATGTCTGAAGGATTTGGAGCTTTACTGCATCAAATTTTTCCAGAAACTGTGAGAGACCTCCAGGTGGACACCATTCAGAAAATTCAGATGGCTTTCAGGGACGATCTTATGGGGATTACACAGATTAAGGAGTGCTCCAGCCGGTTTAAGGACCGCCCACAGCGTCTGAGAGCACGGCGCACTCCGAGCGCCAATCAACAGGCTGACACCCCGCTGAAACAACCAGATCATTTCCAACGTGAAGGTTTTGTTGATCTGGGACGTCGTCTGACTTCCACAGAAAAGGCAGAAGGCGTGGACATCAGCACTGTTTCAGCACATTCCACTGTTACTGGAGTTTTTTCATAGAAAGAGAAGCGGAGGAATGCGCCATGGAGCCGCTCATGGCGCGGACAAAACCACCTCCGTGTTGTTCTCACAGGATGGCTTTCAGATGGCTTTCGGTGGCTTTTCAGTCGTGTGACTATCCGAGAAATTGTGCATGAGCTGGACATGCCAGAACATGTCCTGTGAGGCTTCATCACAGCGTTGCTTTGCGCCATGCGGCTCCGCACGTCTGTCTCAATGTGCCGAAAAAGTGCTGATGTCCACGTCTTCTGCAATTCCTGTGGTAGTCAGACGACGTCCCGGATCAACACAGCATCCAGTTTGGAAATGAACAGCACATTCCATGGTTACAGGAGTTTTTGTCATGGAAAGAGGAGCGGAGAAATTCCGCGCGTCACAGCAACGCCGTGATGAAGCCTCACAGGACATGTTCTGGCATGTCCAGCTCATGCACAATTTCTCGGATAGTCACACGACTGAAAAGCCACCGAAAGCCATCTGAAAGCTGTCCTGTGAGACCAACACGGAGGTGGTTTTGTCCCGTGCCAAGAGTGGCTCCGTGGCGCATTCCTCCGCTTCTCTTTCCATGAAGAAAAAACCCCTGTAACAGTGGAATGTGCCGAAAAAGTGCTGATGTGTGGAAGTCAGACGACGTCCTGGATCAACAAAGCCTTCACATTGGAAATGATATGGTTGTTTCAGCGGGGTGTCAGCCTGTCGATCGGCGCTCGGAGTGCGCCGCGCTCTCAGACGCTGTGGGCTGTCTTTAATCCAGCTGGAGCACTCCTTAATCTGTGTAATCCCCATAAAATCATCCCTGAAAGCCATCTGAATTTTTCGAATGGTGTCCACCAGGAGGTCAGAGGGATGCGCCACGGAGCCGTTCATGGCGCGGCACAAAACCACCTCCGTGTTGGTCTCACAGGACGGCTTTGAGATGGCTTTCAGGCGGCTTTCGCTGGCTTTTCGGTCGTGTGACTATCCAAGAAATTATGGATGAGCATGGACATGCCAGAACATGTCCTGTGAGGCTTCATCACGGCGTTGCTTTGCACCATGCGGCTCTGCCACGACGCGCAGAATTCCTCCGTTCTCCTCTTTCCATGACAAAAACTCCTGTAACAGTGGAATGTGCCGTTCATTTACAAACTGGACGCTGTGTTTTATCTGGGACGTCGTCTGACTAGCACAGGAAATGCGGAAGACATGGACATCAGCACTTTTTCGGCACATTGAGACAGACGTGCGGAGCCGCATGGCGCAAAGCAACGCTGTGATGAAGCCTCACAGGACATGTTCTGGCATGTCCAGCTCATGCACAATTTCTCGGATAGTCACACGACTGAAAAGCCACCGAAAGCCGTCTGAAGGCCATCTCAAAGCCGTCCTGTGGAACCAACACAGAGGTGGTTTTGTGCCGCGCCATGAACGGCTCCGTGGCGCGTCCCTCCACTTCTCGTTCCATGAAAAAAAAAACCTTGTAACAGTGGAATGTGCCGAAAAAGTACTGATGTCCACGTCTCCTGCCATTTTTGTGTAAGTCAGACGATGTCCCGGATCAACAAAGCCTTCACGGTGGAAATGATCTGGTTGTTTCAGCCTGTCGATCGTCGCTCGGAGCGCGGCGCGCTCTCAGCAGCTGTGGGCAGTCTTTAAACCGGCTGGAGCACTCCTTAATCTGTGTAATCCCCATAAAATCGTCCCTGAAAGCCATCTGAATTTTCCGAATAGTGTCCACCTGGAGGTCTCTCAGTTTCTGGAAAAAATTGATGCAGCAAAGCTCCAAATCATTCAGACATTTACTCGCAATAAAAATCCACCGAGGGGGGTGGACCACTGCTCACACAAAGCCTGCTCACAGGCGAATGACGCAACCGTGTGGTTATATATATATGAATGAATGTTTTATATATATATATATATATATATATATATATATATATATATATATATATATATATATATATATATAAAACATTCATTTACATACATTTTTTGTAACACAATGAATAAAAAATACAAAAGAAAATGTCTATACAATGTATGAGATCAAGAAATTAATATATTAAGTGACAAGCAGCTATTATATGTAAGGATTGCTTTTTGATTTGAGCTCTTTGCTATGGAGGACAAATACATTTCAGTTTCTTTTATAACAACAGGGAAAATAAAGTTGTGTTTGAAAATTTACATTTGTGTATGTAAAATTTTGAAAAAACAACAATTAAATTTAAAACAATCTTTTTGTTTCGTGCGTGGGAGGTTTTCTATGATACATGCTCTGATCTGAATGAACTGACACAGACTGTTTCCTCTTATATATCCTTCTGTGTGGATATCAACATTCCTCAGAAGAATATTATTAGCTATGCCAATAATAAACCGTGGGTCACCAAAAATTTAAAGAGTGTTTTAAATAAGAAGAAAAATTTTTTTTATATAGGAGATAATGTGGAAAAGAAAGAAATTAACAAGGAGGTTAGGAACGAAATCCGTAAAGCTAAAAGAGCTTACAAAGACAAGGTAGAACATATGTACAGTAGTGGTGATCTGTGGGCAGCCTGGATAGGCATTAAATCTATGGCTTCAGTTACTAATGTCCAACAGGATAATAATAGGGCGCCAATTAAAGTAGAGGGGAGCCACGATGAGGATCTGCCGAATGCATTTAACTGATTCTATTCTAGGTTTGAGAACTATGAGGTTGCAGATAAACTCCCCCTTGAGAGCACTTCCTCTGCTACTGACGATGGTATAATCATTAGCGAGGATAGTGTGAAAAGACTTCTGGAGAAGGTTAATGTAAGGAAGTCTTGTGGTCCAGATGGAATTTGTGGACGTACACTGAGGTATTGTGGTGAGCAACTCAGTAGTGTCCTCCTCTATATCTTTCAGAGGTCACTTAGTTGCGGCCGAGTGCCAGATTTATGGAAATCATCACTTATAATTCCTGTCCCGAAAAAGTCATTTCCTAAACAGTTTAATGATTTTAGACCTGTGGCACTTACATCACTGTGTATGAAGGTCTTTGAGAAAATTATGAAGAATATGATAATGTCAAATATGAAAGGGAATATTGATCCACTTCAATTTGCATATCAGGCGGGTAAAGGAGTAGAAGATGCTAAGCTTTTTATTCTCAACTGTCTTTACAGACATTTGGAAAAGCCTCGAGCTCATGCTCGGCTTTTATTTGCTGATTTCTCTTCAGCTTTTAACTTGATGCAGCCTTGCCTTTTAATTAAGAGGTTAAGGTGTGATTTTAAATTGCCTCACCAGATGATTGAATGGTTGGCGGACTTTTTAACGAATAGGAGACAGAGAGTTTTGGTAAATGGACGCGTTTCAGACTCCTTAGTTTTGTCCACAGGCTCACCACAGGGCTGTGTTCTTTCCCCCTTGTTTTTCATCTTATATACAGATGAATGCAGAAGTGTCAGGCAACGCAGCTATTTAGTTAAGTTCTCTGATGATACTGCTTTGCTGTCCCTTCTTCAGGGAGAGGAGTCAGGACATGGGGAGGCCCTTGCTGATTTTGTTTCATGGTGCGATACAAATCACTTGGAGTTAAATGTATCTAAAACGAAGGAGCTTATAATTGATTTTAGACGTAACAAAGGGTTTGGTATAGACAGCATTATTCATGGGGAAGCTGTAGAAAAAGTTCCTGCATATAAATATCTGGGCACTTTTTTTGATGAGAAGTTGAGATTCGACGTAAATACGGCAGACATTGTGAAGCGAGGGCAACAGAGAGTGTACCTCCTTCGCAAATTGAAGTCCTTCTCTGTCAGTTCTGTTATTATGGGTCGTTTTTATCAGTCCTTTATTGAAAGTCTTTTATGTTTTTCTTTCATCTGCTGGTTTTCTAGCCTGACACTGAAAGATAAAAGTAGCTTGCATAGTATCACAAAGACATGTTCAAAGATCATTGGAGTGGAAACCAGAGACCTAGCTAGTTTTTGTGAACAACAAATGGTGAGGAAGGCAAATTGTATTTTGTCTTCTCCCGGACATGTGCTGGCAGGTGAATTTTCTTTGTTGCCTTCGGGCCGTCGTTATGTTTCACCTGTCTGCAGGACGAATCGGTTGTTAAAATCTTTTATTCCTTCTGCTATCCGTCTTTTAAATTCCTTGTAAGGTGTGGATGTATGGGTATTGTTGGGAAAGTGTCGTAACACGGACCCACAACAGGGGGCGCAAATGAACGGACAATGGATAAGAGAAGGAGTAACAATTTAATGTTGCGAAAGAACACAATGGAATATAAACAAGAGTAATGCCAATCATACACAGGAGGACTGCGGGCAGGCTTGAAGATAGGAGACCTCGGATGAACGAAGAGCCGGGGCCCACACCGCTTCTACCACCAACGGCCTGAAGAACACCGAAGCCGCCAAGCCCTGAGTCCCCAGGTGGTCTCTGTCCTCTGTTGTCGGCCCTGGTACTGCTGGCAGACAGAAACAGAAGGTGGTGAGTGTAAGTCCTTACACCCAGCAACCTTTATTAGTGATTCCTCCGGGAGGGATAACCTCCACCTCCAGGAAACGTCTTTACTTGTGCAGCTCCCGTTTGTCCCTCTCCTGGGTCTTCACGGGCATGCAACTGCACACAGAACAATAGTAGATTAACAGTGATCACAGCAGAGAAGGTTACCTCTAATCGTAGAAGATTTCTCGGCGAGGAGGTGGAGTTGCCGTCCGGCCTTTATGGTGATGGTGATGAGATGAATGAGTGACAGCTGGTGTTGAGGATGAGTGATGGCTGTCACTCCCAGTGGCTCTGGCGCCCTCTTGTGCTTGAAGCCCGCACTCCAAGCAGGGCGCCATCTGGTGGTGGTGGGCCAGCAGTACCTCCTCTTCAGCGGCCCACACAACAGGACCCCCCCCCTCAACGGGCGCCTCCTGGCGCCCGACCAGGCTTGTCCGGGTGTCGGTGGTGGAAATCGACCAGAAGGGCCGGGTCCAGGATGAAGCTCCTCTTCACCCAGGAGCGTTCTTCGGGTCCGTAACCCTCCCAGTCCACCAAGTACTGAAAACCCCGACCCTTCCGACGGACGTCCAGGAGCCGACGAACAGTCCATGCCGGCTCCCCGTCGATGATCCGGGCAGGAGGTGGGTCGGGTCCAGGGGTGCAGAGTGGTGAGGTGTGGTATGGCTTGAGTTTAGAAACATGAAAAACCGGATGGATCCGCAGTGAAGCCGGGAGTGTCAGCTTCACTGCGGCCGGACTGAGGATCTTGGCGATGGGGAACGGCCCGATGAAACGGTCCTTTAGTTTGTGGGATGTCACCTGGAGCGGGATGTCCTTGGTGGATAACCACACCTCCTGCCCCGGTTGGTATGCAGGGGCCGGGGAACGCCGGCGATCTGCATGGGCCTTGGCCCTCGTCCGGGCCCGCAACAGGGCAGAGCGGGCGGTCCGCCACACCCGGTGGCACCTCCGCAGGTGGGCCTGGACCGAGGGTACCCCGACCTCTCCCTCCACAAGTGGGAATAACGGGGGCTGGTAGCCCAGACACGCTTCAAAGGGGGAGAGGCCGGTGGCAGAAGATACTTGGCTGTTGTGAGCGTACTCGATCCAGGCCAGATGGTTACTCCAGGCTGCCGGGTGCGCGGAGGTGACACAACGAAGAGCCTGTTCAAGGTCCTGGTTCGCCCGCTCTGCCTGGCCGTTCGTCTGTGGGTGATACCCGGACGAGAGACGTACGGTGGCCCCCAGCTCCTTACAAAAACTCCTCCAGACTTGTGAGGAAAACTGGGGACCACGATCCGAGACGATGTCCGACGGTATCCCATGCAGACGCACAACGTGGTGGACCAGGAGGTCTGCCGTCTCCTGGGCCGTCGGGAGCTTCGGGAGGGCCACGAAGTGGGCCGCCTTGGAGAACCGGTCCACTATCGTCAGTATGGCGGTGTTGCCCTGGGACGGCGGGAGGCCCGTGACGAAGTCCAGGCCGATGTGGGACCAGGGGCGATGAGGCACAGGCAGGGGTTGGAGTAGACCCCTGGTCTTGTGATGGTCCGCCTTGCCCCTGGCACAGGTGGTGCAGGCCTGGACGTAGTCCCGGACGTCGGCTTCCAGTGACGCCCACCAGAAGCGCTGCTGGACTACTGCCACGGTTCTACGCACTCCGGGATGACAGGAGAGCTTGGATCCGTGGCAGAAGTCCAAGACGGCAGCCCTAGCCTCTGGTGGGACGTAGAGTCTGTTCTTCGGACCGTCTCCCGGGTTCTTTGCCTGGGCCTCCCGGACGATCTCCTCCACGTCCCAGGTGAGGGTGGCCACGACAGTGGACTCGGGAAGGATGGTGTCGATGGGGTCCGACAACTCGGCCTTGGCCTCCTCTTCGTGCACCCGGGACAATGCATCGGATCGTTGATTCCTGGTCCCGGGGCGGTAGGTGATCCGGAAGTCAAAGCGCGCGAAGAACAGGGACCAGCGGGCTTGCCTGGGGTTCAGCCGCTTGGCGGTCCGGATGTACTCCAGGTTCCGGTGGTCCGTAAAAACCGTGAAAGGCCCCGTAGCTCCCTCCAACAGGTGTCTCCACTCTTCTAGAGCCTCCTTCACCGCGAGGAGTTCTCGATTGCCCACGTCATAATTCCGTTCAGCGGGGGTCAACCTGCGGGAATAGTAGGCACAAGGATGGAGAACCTTATCGGACTCCCCGCTCTGGGACAGCACGGCTCCTATTCCTGAGTCTGAGGCGTCCACCTCCACTACAAACTGGCGAGTAGGATCAGGCTGCACCAGAACTGGCGCAGACGAAAATCGGCGTTTCAACTCCTTAAACGCGGCTTCGCACCGGTCCGACCAGGTGAAGGGGACTTTGGTGGAGGTCAGGGCGGTCAGGGGGCTAACAACCTGACTGTAACCCTTAATGAACCTCCTGTAGAAGTTTGCAAAGCCGAGGAACTGTTGCAGCTTCCTACGGCTTTTTGGTTGGGGCCAATTCCTCACCGCCGCAACCTTGGCCGGATCCGGGGCGACGGAGTTGGAGGAGATGATAAACCCCAAGAAGGACAAAGAAGTGCGGTGGAACTCACACTTCTCGCCCTTCACAAACAGCCGGTTTTCTAACAACCGCTGTAGGACCTGACGTACATGCCGGACATGGGTCTCAGGATCCGGGGAAAAGATGAGTATATCATCCAGATATACGAAGACAAACCGATGCAGGAAGTCCCGCAAGACGTCGTTAACCAATGCTTGGAACGTCGCGGGTGCATTGGTGAGACCAAACGGCATGACCAGGTACTCAAAATGACCTAACGGGGTGTTAAATGCCGTCTTCCATTCGTCTCCCTTCCGGATCCGAACTAGGTGGTACGCATTCCTAAGATCGAGTTTGGTGAATATTTTGGCTCCATGCAGGGGTGTGAACACCGAATCCAAGAGGGGCAATGGGTATCGATTGCGAACCGTGATCTCGTTCAATCCCCTGTAATCGATGCATGGACGGAGTCCGCCGTCTTTCTTACCCACAAAAAAGAAACCAGCACCCATCGGGGAGGTGGAGTTCCGGATCAACCCGGCGGCCAAGGAGTCCCGGATGTAGGTCTCCATTGATTCGCGTTCCGGACGTGAGAGGTTGTACAGTCTACTGGACGGGTACTCAACGTCCGGAATCAAATCAATGGCACAATCGTACAGTCGGTGCGGTGGAAGAGTGAGCGCCAGATCTTTGCTGAAGACGTCAGCCAGATCATGGTACTCCCCTGGCACCGCCGTCAGATTGGGAGGGATTTTAACCTCCTCCTTAGCCGTGATCCCGGGAGGAACCGAGGATCCTAAACACTCCCGGTGGCAGGTTTCGCTCCACTGCACCACGGCCCCAGACGGCCAATCGATCCGGGGATTGTGCTTCACCATCCAAGGAAAACCCAAAATCACTCGGGAGGTAGAAGGTGTCACGTAAAACACTATCTCCTCCCAGTGATTCCCAGACACAACCAGGGTCACAGGCTGGGTCCGGTGTGTGATTAGCGGGAGTAGAGTGCCATCTAGTGCCCGTACCTTCAAGGGCGAAGGCAGAGCCACTAGAGGGAGCCCCACTTCCTTTGCCCATCTGCTATCCAACAGATTCCCTTTGGACCCCGTGTCCACCAGTGCTGGGGCGTGAAGGGTTAAATCCCCACTCAGGATTAACACTGGGATTCGTGCTGATTTGCGGGGTTTCCCCGTGCACATGTTATGGCCCACCCTTAGCCCAGTTTCTAAGGACGGGCGTTGGTGTTTGACCGTTTGGGGCAGTCTTTTAACATGTGTTCACATGAGCCACAGTAAAAACATTCCCCGCGGGCCAGTCTCCTTTGTCTGATATCAGATCTCACTTTGGCCCTGCTCGTGTCCATAGCTTCGTCAGCAGGGGGAGCTGTTGCCACACAGAGCCCACTGGCAATGGAGCGTGGGGACGACGTCACCCTTTCAGACCCGGAAGAGAGAGGGACGGCTTGTGCCCGGCCACGCCCCCCGGCCTGCTCCCGACGGTGTTCATTCAAGTGGTTGTCTAAGCGTATAACCAGAGTGACAAGCCCGTCGAAAGTCTGCGGTTCGTCCTTAGCCAGTAAATGCTCCTTCAGTACTGGAGACAGTCCGCTTATGAAGGCAGCGCGGAGCGCAACGTCATTCCAACCCGACCTCGCAGCCGCGATGCGGAAGTCGACAGCGTAATCAGCTGCGCTCCGACGCCCCTGTCTCAGTGACAGCAGCACGGTCGAGGCGGTCTCGCCTCTGTTGGGATGATCAAACACCTGTTTGAATTCCCGTATAAACCCAGCGTATGACGTCAGAAGCCATGACTGCTGTTCCCAGAGCGCTGTAGCCCAAGCGCGTGCCTCACCTCGAAGCAGATTAATTACATAAGCCACCCGGGTGGCGTCTGCTGCGTACATGACTGGACGCTGTGCAAAAACGAGCGAACACTGCATTAGGAAGTCTGCGCACGTTTCCACACAGCCTCCGTACGGTTCGGGAGGACTTATGTAAGCTTCAGGGGACGGTGGGGGGGGTAGTTGAACGGCCAATGGAACATCTACATTAGGCCCGGGCCAGCAGGAGGAGACACTGCAGCGACGCTCGACTCGCGTGCTTCCACTCTGGCGGTGAGAGCCTCCATCCTCTGATTGAGGATTGCATTTTGCTCGGTTACTAGCTGTAACTGAGCAGTGAAAGCGGTAAGGATTTGCTGCAGATCACTTACCACGCCTCCTGCTGACGCCTGCGCTCCTTGTTCTCCCATTGGCTGTTCAAGCTGTGGTTGACGCCCCTCGGGATCCATGACGAATGGCCGAGAAATCCTGTTGGGAAAGCGTCGTAACACGGACCCACAACAGGGGGCGCAAATGAACGGACAATGGATAAGAGAAGGAGTAACAATTTAATGTTGCGAAAGAACACAACGGAATATAAACAAGAGTAATGCCAATCATACACAGGAGGACTGCGGGCAGGCTTGAAGATAGGAGACCTCGGATGAACGAAGAGCCGGGGCCCACACCGCTTCTACCACCAACGGCCTGAAGAACACCGAAGCCGCCAAGCCCTGAGTCCCCAGGTGGTCTCTGTCCTCTGTTGTCGGCCCTGGTACTGCTGGCAGACAGAAACAGAAGGTGGTGAGTGTAAGTCCTTACACCCAGCAACCTTTATTAGTGATTCCTCCGGGAGGGATAACCTCCACCTCCAGGAAACGTCTTTACTTGTGCAGCTCCCGTTTGTCCCTCTCCTGGGTCTTCACGGGCATGCAACTGCACACAGAACAATAGTAGATTAACAGTGATCACAGCAGAGAAGGTTACCTCTAATCGTAGAAGATTTCTCGGCGAGGAGGTGGAGTTGCCGTCCGGCCTTTATGGTGATGGTGATGAGATGAATGAGTGACAGCTGGTGTTGAGGATGAGTGACGGCTGTCACTCCCAGTGGCTCTGGCGCCCTCTTGTGCTTGAAGCCCACACTCCAAGCAGGGCGCCATCTGGTGGTGGTGGGCCAGCAGTACCTCCTCTTCAGCGGCCCACACAACAGGTATGTGGATGTAGTATGTTGCACATTTTATGTGGATGTAGTATGTTTTTTTTTTTTTTTGTGATGTGCCGGTATGCAAGCTGCTGAAATTAATTGCCCCTGGTAGGATGAATAAAGTTGTCTAAGTCTAAGTCTAAGTTGTTTCTGAGGAGATTCATGTGAATACCAAAAATCACATGTTCAAATTTTAATAAAAAAGCAGGATCAAATTTACTGATAAATTGCTGACAAACTTTCCAAAAGATTTTCGTTACTGGACAGTAACAGAAAAGGTGACTAATAGTTTCAGGAGTTTTTTTTTTTTTTTGCAAAAAGAACAGCTAGGATCAATAGTTTTGAGAAATTTTACTATATATTGATTAGTGGGGTAAATTCTATGCAAAAGTTTAAACGCTAATCTTTCATTTTGTTATTTATCATAAGTTTTTGGAGGATGGACCAGCTGTGGTTCCAGATATTATCATTTACAAAGTTTCGCCAGTAAAAAATTACATTGGGCACATTATATCCTGTTGAAATAGGGCACAAATTCTTTTGTTATTTTTACGAGCATTAGCTGCAAAACAAGTTTTCTCAACAGCAGTGACAATTACACATGATACATATTTCCATTAAAGCAATTCGACTTGAACAGTTAACAAATTTCTTTGGAAACTGCATCAAACACAACTGCATATTCCTTCGGTGTTACAGCAAGATTATACCTTTGACTGAATTCATTGTACCTCAATAAGAGTCCGTCTTTATCAAAAAGTTGACCCACCAGTTGGATATTCTTGTTAAACCAATGTGGAAAAAATAATGATTTGTTCTTATAAAGTATAAATTGGTTATTCCAAATAAAAAAATTAAGAGGAGAAAAATTATGTTTATATAAAAGTGCCTATGATAATAGTGATTGTGAAAAGCAGATAAATTTGCTGGAATCTTGTCAACATTATAATTACAGAGGAGGAAATTTAAGCCACCAACAGACGAGAATATATTATGAGGGAAAATATTCCAAATGGAAGTCTGGTTTTTAAGATAAGACTTTATCCAGTTTATTTTGAAGGTATTGTTTAGAGTTGTTAAGGACATTTAATCCACTTTTCGCATACAGGTTCATTATGATGGATTTTTCCAAATAAAGTTGAACAGTATCTGGTCTATAGATTTAAGGGTAGGATTGTCTAAATATAGTGTTAAGGCAGAATAAGTAAGCCGTGAGATTCCTTCCGCTTTAGAAAGCATAACTCTGCCTTTCAAACTTAGATCCCTTTGGAGTCACTGGTTGAAACGCTTCTTTGTTTTATCAATTATGGGAGCAAAATTTACAGCACATCTCTCCTTATAATTTTTATAAATAATAATGGCCAAATATATTACTCTTTCTTTTGCAGGGATGTCGCAAACTGAGTCTAAAGTTCACATTTTTTTAAATATTGAGATTAAGACCTGAGACCTCAGAGAAAGATTGTATTAAATTTAGAGCATTGTTATGTGGGCCGCTGAAGAGGGCTCCAAGCACGAGAGGGCGCCAGACCCAGAAGAAGAAGTGACAGCTGTCATTCATCCCCTGCACCAGCTGTCACTCGTTCATCGTCATCATCACCATCATAAAAGCCGGACTGCAACTCCACCTCCTCGCTGAGAAATCGACTACTATTGAAAGGGTAATTTCTCTGCTGACTGACACTTTGTGTGTATAACCTGAACTTCTGTTTGCAGCCGTTTTCCTGGAGTGTTGCCCTGTCTGAGGAATTGGCGTTTGGTGTGACAGCAACGGCTTCGCCTCACACCCCAACCCAGATAAGTGGTTAAACCAGGAGCTGCACGAGTGTGTGATTGGAGGTGGAGGAGCTCCCTCCTAACTGTGTATGGACTGTGGATTACTGAGTGTGCGGACTCACACTCATACATCTTATCTCTGCTTTCTGCCAGCAGTACCAGGGTCGACAGCCGAAGACAGAGGCCATCTGGGGACTCGGGACTTGGCGGCTCCGGTGTTCTTCAGACCGTTGGTGGTGGAAGCCGTGTGGGATGCGGCTTCTCTCTCGTCGGGGGTCTTCTATCTTCGAGCCTGCCCACACGTCACCTGGTGTTAATTGACTGTGCAAATTTCTGTAAATTTAGTTGTGTATTATCAATCAATCAATCAATCAATTTTTTGTTTATATAGCGCCAAATCACAACAAACAGTTGCCCCAAGGCGCTTTATATTGTAAGGCAAGGCCATACAATAATGATGTAAAACCCCAACGGTCAAAACGACCCCCTGTGAGCAAGCACTTGGCTACAGTGGGAAGGAAAAACTCCCTTTTAACAGGAAGAAACCTCCAGCAGAACCAGGCTCAGGGAGGGGCAGTCTTCTGCTGGGACTGGTTGGGGCTGAGGGAGAGAACCAGGAAAAAGACATGCTGTGGAGGGGAGCAGAGATCGATCACTAATGATTAAATGCAGAGTGGTGCATACAGAGCAAAAAGAGAAAGAAACAGTGCATCATGGGAACCCCCCAGCAGTCTACGTCTATAGCAGCATAACTAAGGGATGGTTCAGGGTCACCTGATCCAGCCCTAACTATAAGCTTTAGCAAAAAGGAAAGTTTTAAGCCTAATCTTAAAAGTAGAGAGGGTGTCTGTCTCCCTGATCTGAATTGGGAGCTGGTTCCACAGGAGAGGAGCCTGAAAGCTGAAGGCTCTGCCTCCCATTCTACTCTTACAAACCCTAGGAACTACAAGTAAGCCTGCAGTCTGAGAGCGAAGCGCTCTATTGGGGTGATATGGTACTACGAGGTCCCTAAGATAAGATGGGACCTGATTATTCAAAACCTTATAAGTAAGAAGAAGAATTTTAAATTCTATTCTAGAATTAACAGGAAGCCAATGAAGAGAGGCCAATATGGGTGAGATATGCTCTCTCCTTCTAGTCCCCGTCAGCACTCTAGCTGCAGCATTTTGAATTAACTGAAGGCTTTTTAGGGAACTTTTAGGACAACCTGATAATAATGAATTACAATAGTCCAGCCTAGAGGAATAAATGCATGAATTAGTTTTTCAGCATCACTCTGAGACAAGACCTTTCTGATTTTAGAGATATTGCGTAAATGCAAAAAGCAGTCCTACATATTTGTTTAATATGCGCTTTGAATGACATATCCTGATCAAAAATGACTCCAAGATTTCTCACAGTATTACTAGAGGTCAGGGTAATGCCATCCAGAGTAAGGATCTGGTTAGACACCATGTTTCTAAGATTTGTGGGGCCAAGTACAATAACTTCAGTTTTATCTGAGTTTAAAAGCAGGAAATTAGAGGTCATCCATGTCTTTAAGTCTGTAAGACAATCCTGCAGTTTAGCTAATTGGTGTGTGTCGTCTGGCTTCATGGATAGATAAAGCTGGGTATCATCTGCGTAACAATGAAAATTTAAGCAATACCGTCTAATAATACTGCCTAAGGGAAGCATATATAAAGTGAATAAAATTGGTCCTAGCACAGAACCTTGTGGAACTCCATAATTAACTTTAGTCTGTGAAGAATATTCCCCATTTACATGAACAAATTGTAATCTATTAGACAAATATGATTCAAACCACCGCAGCGCAGTGCCTTTAATACCTATGGCATGCTCTAATCTCTGTAATAAAATTTTATGGTCAACAGTATCAAAAGCAGCACTGAGGTCTAACAGAACAAGCACAGAGATGAGTCCACTGTCCGAGGCCATAAGAAGATCATTTGTAACCTTCACTAATGCTGTTTCTGTACTATGATGAATTCTAAAACCTGACTGAAACTCTTCAAATAGACCATTCCTCTGCAGATGATCAGTTAGCTGTTTTACAACTACCCTTTCAAGAATTTTTGAGAGAAAAGGAAGGTTGGAGATTGGCCTATAATTAGCTAAGATAGCTGGGTCAAGTGATGGCTTTTTAAGTAATGGTTTAATTACTGCCACCTTAAAAGCCTGTGGTACATAGCCAACTAACAAAGATAGATTGATCATATTTAAGATCGAAGCATTAAATAATGGTAGGGCTTCCTTGAGCAGCCTGGTAGGAATGGGGTCTAATAAACATGTTGATGGTTTGGATGAAGTAACTAATGAAAATAACTCAGACAGAACAATTGGAGAGAAAAGAGTCTAACCAAATACCGGCATCACTGAAAGCAGCCAAAGATAACGATATGTCTTTGGGATGGTTATGAGTAATTTTTTCTCTAATAGTTAAAATTTTGTTAGCAAAGAAAGTCATGAACTCATTACTAGTTAAAGTTAATGGAATACTCAGCTCAATAGAGCTCTGACTCTTTGTCAGCCTGGCTACAGTGCTGAAAAGAAACCTGGGGTTGTTCTTATTTTCTTCAATTAGTGATGAGTAGAAAGATGTCCTAGCTTTACGGAGGGCTTTTTTATAGAGCAACAGACTCTTTTTCCAGGCTAAGTGAAGATCTTCTAAATTAGTGAGACGCCATTTCCTCTCCAACTTACGGGTTATCTGCTTTAAGCTACGAGTTTGAGAGTTATACCATGGAGTCAGACACTTCTGATTTAAAGCTCTCTTTTTCAGAGGAGCTACAGCATCCAAAGCTGTCTTCAATGAGGATGTAAAACTATTGACGAGATACTCTATCTCCCTTACAGAGTTTAGGTAGCTATTCTGCACTGTGTTGTTATATGGCATTAGAGAACATAAAGAAGGAATCATATCCTTAAACCTAGTTACAGCGCTTTCTGAAAGACTTCTAGTGTAATGAAACTTATTCCCTACTGCTGGGTAGTCCATCAGAGTAAATGTAAATGTTATTAAAAAATGATCAGACAGAAGGGAGTTTTCAGGGAATACTGTTAAGTCTTCTATTTCCATACCATAAGTCAGAACAAGATCTAAGATATGATTAAAGTGGTGGGTGGACTCATTTACTTTTTGAGCAAAGCCAATAGAGTCTAATAATAGATTAAATGCAGTGTTGAGGCTGTCATTCTCAGCATCTGTGTGGATGTTAAAATCGCCCACTATAATTATCTTATCTGAGCTAAGCACTAAGTCAGACAAAAGGTCTGAAAATTCACAGAGAAACTCACAGTAACGACCAGGTGGACGATAGATAATAACAAATAAAACTGGTTTTTGGGACTTCCAATTTGGATGGACAAGACTAAGAGACAAGCTTTCAAATGAATTAAAGCTCTGTCTGGGTTTTTGATTAATTAATAAGCTGGAATGGAAGATTGCTGCTAATCCTCCGCCCCGGCCCGTGCTACGAGCATTCTGACAGTTAGTGTGACTCGGGGGTGTTGACTCATTTAAACTAACATATTCATCCTGCTGTAACCAGGTTTCTGTAAGGCAGAATAAATCAATATGTTGATCAATTATTATATCATTTACCAACAGGGACTTAGAAGAGAGAGACCTAATGTTTAATAGACCACATTTAACTGTTTTAGTCTGTGGTGCAGTTGAAGGTGCTATATTATTTTTTCTTTTTGAATTTTTATGCTTAAATAGATTTTTGCTGGTTATTGGTGGTCTGGGAGCAGGCACCGTCTCTACGGGGATGGGGTAATGAGGGGATGGCAGGGGGAGAGAAGCTGCAGAGAGGTGTGTAAGACTACAACTCTGCTTCCTGGTCCCAACCCTGGATAGTCACGGTTTGGAGGATTTAAGAAAATTAGCCAGATTTCTAGAAATGAGAGCTGCTCCATCCAAAGTGGGATGGATGCCGTCTCTCCTAACAAGACCAGGTTTTCCCCAGAAGCTTTGCCAATTATCTATGAAGCCCACCTCATTTTTTGGACACCACTCAGACAGCCAGCAATTCAAGGAGAACATGCGGCTAAACATGTCACTCCCGGTCTGATTGGGGAGGGGCCCAGAGAAAACTACAGAGTCCGACATTGTTTTTGCAAATTATCACAACATTAAATTGTTACTTTTTGGCTTACTCATTGTCCGTTCATTTGCGCCCCCTGTTGTGGGTCCGTGCTACGACACCTTCCCAACAGGCATATGAGATTTGGTTGTTGTCCTTTAAAAAAAGTGTAGTGTCATCAGCTAATGCCTGCTTTTAACTGTACAGTTATTTTTATAGAGCATTTTTAATAGCATCACAGATACTATGCTAAGAGATGGCCAAAACCAAATTTAGAAAGATAGCTAAATATAAAACTCAGCACTGTAGCCAGGCTGACAAAGAGTCAGAGCTCTATTGAGCTGAGTATTCCTTTAACTTTAACTAGTAATGACTTCATGACTTTCTTTGCTAATAAAATTTTAACTATTAGAGGAAAAAATTACTCATAACCATCCCAAAGACGTATCGTTATCTTTGGCTGCTTTCAGTGATGCTGGTATTTGGTTAGACTCTTTCTCTCAGATTGTTCTGAGTTATTTTCATTAGTTACTTCATCCAAACCATCAACATGTTTATTAGACCCCATTCCTACCAGGCTGCTCAAGGAAGTCCTACCATTATTTAATGCTTCGATCTTAAATATGATCAATCTATCTTTATTAGTTGGCTATGTACCACAGGCTTTTAAGGTGGCAGTAATTAAACCATTACTTAAAAAGCCATCACTTGACCCAGCTATCTTAGCTAATTATAGGCCAATCTCCAACCTTCCTTTTCTCTCAAAAATTCTTGAAAGGGTAGTTGTAAAACAGCTAACTGATCATCTGCAGAGGAATGGTCTATTTGAAGAGTTTCAGTCAGGTTTTAGAATTCATCATAGTACAGAAACAGCATTAGTGAAGGTTACAAATGATCTTCTTATGGCCTCGGACAGTGGACTCATCTCTGTGCTTGTTCTGTTAGACCTCAGTGCTGCTTTTGATACTGTAGACCATAAAATTTTATTACAGAGATTAGAGCATGCCATAGGTATTAAAGGCACTGCGCTGCGGTGGTTTGAATCATATTTATCTAATAGATTACAATTTGTTCATGTAAATGGGGAATCTTCTTCACAGACTAAGGTTAATTATGGAGTTCCACAAGGTTCTGTGCTAGGACCAATTTTATTCACTTTATACATTTCCCTTAGGCAGTATTATTAGACAACACTGCTTAAATTTTCATTGTTACGCAGATGATACCCAGGTTTATCTGAAGCCAGAGGACACACACCAATTAGCTAAACTGCAGGATTGTCTTACAGACATAAAGACATGGATAACCTCTAAGTTCCTGCTTTTAAACTCAGGTAAAACTGAAGTTATTGTACTTGGCCCCACAAATCTTAGAAACATGGTGTCTAACCAGATCCTTACTCTGGATGGCATTACTCTGACCTCTAGTAATACTGTGAGAAATCTTGGAGTCATTTTTGATCAGGATATGTCCTTCAAAGCGCATATTAAACAAATATGTAGGACTGCTTTTTTGCATTTACGCAATATCTCTAAAATTAGAAAGGTCTTGTCTCAGAGTGATGCTGAAAAACTAATTCATGCATTTATTTCCTCTAGACTGGACTATTGTAATTCATTATTATCAGGTTGTCCTAAAAGTTTCCTGAAAAGCCTTCAGTTAATTCAAAATGCTGCAGCTAGAGTACTGACGGGGACTAGAAGGAGAGACCATATCTCACCCATATTGGCCTCTCTTCATTGGCTTCCTGTTAATTCTAGAATAGAATTTAAAATTCTTCTTCTTACTTATAAGGTTTTGAATAATCAGGTCCCATCTTATCTTAGGGACCTCATAGTACCATATCACCCCAATAGAGCGCTTCACTCTCAGACTGCAGGCTTACTTGTAGTTCCTAGGGTTTGTAAGAGTAGAATGGGAGGCAGAGCCTTCAGCTTTCAGGCTCCTCTCCTGTGGAACCAGCTCCCAATTCAGATCAGGGAGACAGACACCCTCTCTACTTTTAAGATTAGGCTTAAAACTTTCCTTTTTGCTAAAGCTTATAGTTAGGGCTGGATCAGATGACCCTGAACCATCCCTTAGTTATGCTGCTATAGACGTAGACTGCTGGGGGGTTCCCATGATGCACTGAGTGTTTCTTCTTTTTTTTGCTCTGTATGCACCACTCTGCATTTAATCATTAGTGATTGATCTCTGCTCCCCTCCACAGCATGTCTTTTTCCTGGTTCTCTCCCTCAGCCCCAACCAGTCCCAGCAGAAGACTGCCCCTCCCTGAGCCTGGTTCTGCTGGAGGTTTCTTCCTGTTAAAAGGGAGTTTTTCCCTTCCCACTGTTGCCAAGTGCTTGCTCACAGGGGGTCGTTTTGACCGTTGGGGTTTTTACGTAATTATTGTATGGCCTTGCCTTACAATATAAAGCGCCTTGGGGCAACTGTTTGTTGTGATTTGGCGCTATATAAATAAAATTGATTGATAAAATCGTGATTAACAGAATCGAACGCTTTATAAAAATCCAGAAATGGGATATAACTATCATCTGGCAAGACGGATGTTATTAGAGATGTGTCGATTTCACATAAAACCGGATTTTGTTTCTCCTATTACACTATTTAACACAGATTTTAGTCTCTTGGCAAAGATAGATGCCAGGATTTTATCATCATTATTCAGTAAGCATATAGGACGCCAGTTATTAAGTCTTTTTTGGGTTTTGGGATTAGTGTAATTACTCCTTGATTTAATGTAGAAGGAAGGGTCCCTTTTTCTGTGCTCTCTAAAAATACTTGGATTAAGAATGGAGAAATTTGATTATTAAAAAGTTTGTAGAATTCTGGTGTCAGACCACAGGCGATTCCTCTGATCCGCAGTCCGTGTTGCCAAAAAAGAAGCGATCACGTGTCTTCGATGCATCACCAACTGGTTCGAAACGTTCCAGTTGATTGGCTCAGATCAGTGGACTCCACCCATCGAGATGTAACTTAAAAAAACAACACTAGAGCGGACATAGAGCTGCTTTCTGCGACATTTCCGTTCGCCATTTTGGAGGAGGAATGTCACCCACAACTCGAGCTTAACTCATCAGATAAAGTTATTGCACAAAACACGCCATCTGGTGGCTGTGATAAACAGTACAAAACTCCAAACCATTGCATTAATATATGCATTGGCCATTATTATTTTCATAGTTATTATCCTCATTGGTGCAACTATGAAATGCTAATACACTGCAAAGCTGAATTCTATTTTTAAAAGTCTCAAAAATAAATGAACATTTATACACATTGATAATAACAGAAAGCGACTATCACAGACACCAGATTTGCTCCTGTTTCAGACAGGAACCCTGAGTGCAAACCTGAAATCTGAATTCATTTGATTAACTCAGCTACAAATGCCAGAAACCTTTCAGTTTTAGATCTGAGTTAGTTCACTCAAATCACGCGCAAAAAAAAACAAAAAAAAAAACCCCCAAACAAACAAAACAATCATCAGCAGAACACAGATCCACAACGGGTGTCGAAAAAAGGCTAAACCCTCCTATTTTGCATCAGTGGAGTTAGAAATAACAGTGAACATTTATACACAATATGAGTGTGTATATATATATATGTGTGTACGAGGTCTGTTAGAAAAGTATCTGACCTTTTTTTTCCCAAAAATTATATGGATTTTAATCATGTGCGCTTGCATCAGACAAGCTTGAATCTTCGTGCACATGCGTGAGTTTTTTCATGCTTGCCGATTGCATCATTCGCCTGTGGGCAGGCTTTGGGGTTGGAGTGGTCCACCCCGCTCGGTGGATTTTTATTTTTTAGGAATGGTGGAGCGACTGCCGCTTTGTTCCATGAAGATTTATTCAGAAACTCTGCCAGACAGCCAGCTGGAAACCATTTGGAAGATTCAGGTGGCTTTCGGTGAAGGTTGTATCGGTATCACACGGATTAAGGATCATTAAAACTGGATTAAAAAAGGCCCACAGCGCCGGAGGGCGCACCGCGCCCCAAGCGGCCATCGACAGGCTGCAACAAGCAGATCACTAAAAAAATTTAAGGCTCTGTTGATGCAGGACGTCGTGTGACTTGCAGAGAAGTTTCATAAGAGGGCGGGATCAGCACTTTATCGGCACATTCCACTGTTAAAGGAGATTTTGTAATGAAAGGTGTGCGGACAGATGCACACGTCGGGATGCAGCTGCTCATGGAGCTGGACAAACACCTCCGTGTTGGAAGTCTCACAGGACAAGTTGGAACATGCCCAGCTGTTAAACAATTTCTCGGATACTCACTCGACTGAAAAGCCATCAAAAGCCGTCTGAATCTTACGGTTTCCAACACGGAGGTGTTTTTTTTCCCGCCGCGCCATGAGCGGCTGCATCCCGACGAGCGTGAGAATCCGTGTGATACCGATAGAATCTTCACAGAAAGCCACCTGAATCTTTCAAATGGTTTCCAGCTGGCTGTCTGGCAGAGTTTCTGAAAAAGATTTCATGGAACAAAGCGGCAGTAGCTCAGCTGTTCGCTGAGAATGAAAATCCACCGAGGGGGCTGGACCACTCCTCCCACAAAGCCTGCCCACAGGCGAATGACGCAACTGACAGGCGTGAAAAAACTCACGCATGCGCACGAAGGTTCAAGCTTGTCTGATGCAAGCGCACGATTCAAATCCATAGTTTTTGAAAAAAAATAAAAAGGTCGGATAGTTTTCTCACAGACCTCGTATATATAGCAGCAGCAACAAAATAATGTTAACTGGCATGGCAGAAAACTGGCTCGTGGCAATGCATGAGTAATATGCATGTCACGGACGTGAAAGAGCGAAGCTCATCAGCATCTCACCATGTCATTTAGGTCCTTCAGACTTTTATTTTGAATAAATGCTTCAGGAGAGCATTAGCATGACATAAACCTTTCAGCTTCTGGGGGGCTCTGCTCCCCCCAGATCCCCCAGCTTTTTAAGCATTTTTCTTTACTGCTTCTCACATGCCTGGAAAGCTCCTCGCCATCTAACCATGTCTTTTAGGTCCTTCAGACTTTTTTCAATAGAATGGTTCTTGGGAGCATGAGCATGACTAAAACCTTTTAGCGTCCACCTTTATAAGCATTTTCCTTATTTTGCCTTTCAGCTGAGCCACCTCCCCCATTACAGCCCTCTTGACCCCTGCCACTTTAAAGTTTTCAGCTAGTTGACAGTAGGGTTGTACAATATGGCCAAATTATCGTATTTCAATATTGTCATATAAATTGTCATGTAAATGTCACTTATATACATGCTGTCCATATTCTTGAGCTGCTTAGGTGGGTAGGGAGAGTTACCATGAGATAAAAAAGCTTTTCAACCTACCATCCCTGCTTCTCAAGACCAGGCACCTAAGTGGCTCTACTCTCTCTCAAGATATTTAGGTGTACCTTAGTAAACACTAGTAGAGTTCCACCGTAGATCTGGAATGTACAACCCCTGGCAAAAATTATGGAATCATCAGCCTCTGAGGATGGTCATTCAGTTGTTTAACTTTGTAGAAAAAAAAAGCAGATCACAGACATGACACAAAACTAAAGTCATCTCAAATGGCAACTTCCTGGCTTTAAGAAACACTGTAAGAAATCAAGAAAAAAAGATTGTGGCAGTCAGTAACGGTTACTGTTTTAGACCAAGCAGAGGAAAAAAATATGGAATCACTCAATTCTGAGGAAAAAATTATGGAATCACCCTGTAAATTTTCATCCCCAAAACTAACACCTGCATCATATCAGATCTGCTCGTTAGTCTGCATCTAAAAAGGAGTGAACACACCTTGGAGAGCTGTTGCACCAAGTGGACTGACATGAATCATGGCTCCAACACGAGAGATGTCAATTGAAACAAAGGAGAGGATTATCAAACTCTTAAAAAAGAGTAAATCATCATGCAATGTTGCAAAAGATGTTGGTTATTCACAGTCAGCTGTGTCTAAACTCTGGACCAAATACAAACAACATGGGAAGGTTGTTAAAGGCAAACATACTGGTAGACCAAGGAAGACATCAAAGCGTCAAGACAGAAAACTTAAAACAATATGTCTCAAAAATCGAAAAATGCACAACAAAACAAATGAGGAACGAATGGGAGGAAACTGGAGTCAACGTCTGTGACCGAACTGTAAGAAACCGCCTAAAGGAAATGGGATTTACATACAGAAAAGCTAAACGAAAGCCATCATTAACACCTAAACAGAAAAAAACAAGGTTACAATGGGCTAAGGAAAAGCATTCGTGGACTGTGGATGACTGGATCAAAGTCATATTCAGTGATGAATCTCAAATCTGCATTGGGCAAGGTGATGATGCTGGAACTTTTGTTTGGTGCCATTCCAATGAGATTTATAATGATGACTGCCTGAAGAGAACATGTAAATTTCCACAGTCATTGATGATATGGGGCTGCATGTCAGGTAAAGGCACTGGGGAGATGGCTGTCATTACATCATCAATAAATGCACAAGTTTACGTTGATATTTTGGACAACTGAAAGGATGTTTGGGGATGTTTCAAGATGATAATGCATCTTGCCATAGAGCAAAAACTGCGAAAACATTCCTTGTAAAAAGACACATAGGGTCAATGTCATGGCATAGGGTCAGTGTCAACGAGTAGATCTGATTTGATGCAGGTGTTAGTTTGGGGGATGAAAATTTACAGGGTGATTCCATAATTTTTTCCTCAGAATTGAGTGATTCCATATTTTTTTTCCCTCTGCTTGGTCTAAAAAAGTAACCGTTACTGACTGCCACAATCTTTTTTTCTTGATTTCTTATAGTGTTTCTTAAAGCCAGAAAGTTGCCATTTGAAATGACTTTAGTTTTGTGTCATGTCTGTGATCTGCTTTTTTTCTACAAAATTAAACAACTGAATGAACATCCTCCGAGGCCGGTGATTCCATAATTTTTGCCAGGGGTTGTATAATAGAAGATATACCTTACTGAATTGTCGTATCAATATGAGATACGATATGACTATGATTTGAAGTGCAGCAACAGTGAAAATTAAACATTCTTAAAACCGTAATACCACACTCGTTTTGCACTCATAAGGTTAGGATACTGTGCCCTCCAAAAGTATTGGAACACTTGGAATTTCACACACTTTAATTTGTCTATGCCATTTTAAATACAAGAAATACAAAAAAAAAAAAAAAGAATTTAATTTTCTAAAATTATCTTCCTCGAATCAAACTGAAAGCAAATCTCTAAAACTTGATAAAACCTGTAAATAATCAGTTTTATTGCCAATTTTCTTTAGACAAGTCAAGGGATGGAAACGAACATTTCCAAGTCACTGAATATGTATTGGACTTTAGAAATACAAATACAAAAGTTTCTTTCACCAAAACATCAAATCTAGGCTTTCATCTCAAATGTACTTTCTGTCAAATTGTAGCTGAACGTTCAGGTCTTCTTAAGAAAATCCTCCTCTACACCACTTCATCAGGAAGCTGGATTTTATATTTTTAATTAATTTATATCAAGTTGTAGAGATTTGCTTTCAGTTTTGAGTTAAAGAAAATAATTTTAGAAAAAGAAATTCATTAGAAATGGAATAAAGAAATTAAAATGTGTGAAACACTGAGGAGCAGCATCTTACATCTCGTATACAAGGTCTGTGAGAAAAGTATCCGACCTTTTTTTTTCAAAAACCATATGGATTTGAATCACGTGATTGCATCAGCCAAGCTTGAACCTTCGTGCGCATGCTTGAGTTTTTTCACGCCTGTCGGTTGCGTCATTCGCCTGTGAGCAGGCTTTGTGTGAGCACTGGTCCACCCTCTCGTTTTTTTATTGCAAATAAATGTATGAACGATTTGGAGCTTTGCTGCATCAATTTTTTTCCAGAAACTGTGAGAGACCTCCAGGTGGACACCGTTTGGAAAATTAATATGGCTTTCAGCGACGATTTTATGGGGATTATACAGATTAAGGAGTGTTACTGCCGCTTTAAGGACGGCCCACAACTGCTGAGAGCGCGGCGCTCTCCCAGCCCACATCGACAGGTTGACACCCCGCTGGAACAACCAGATCATTTCCAACGTGAAGGCTTTGTTGATCCGGGACCTCGTCTGACTTTCACAAAAAGGCAGATGATGTGGACATCAGCACTTTTTCGGTACATTCCACCGTTACAGGAGGTTTTTTCATGGAAAGAAAAGCGGAGGGACGCGCCACGGAGCCATTCATTGCGTGGGACAAAACCACCTCAGTGTTGGTCTCACAGGACGGCTTTCAGGTGGATTCCGGTTGGTTTTCAGTCGTGTGATTATCCGATTGTGATTGTGCATGAGCTGGACCTGCCCCAACATGTCCTGGAAGGCTTCATCACAGCGTTGCTTTGCGCCATGCAGCTCCACCTCGAAGCGCAGAATTCCTCCGCACATCTGTCTCAATGTGCCGAAAAAATGCTGATGTCCACTCTTTTCACAATTCCTGTGCTAGTCAGACGACATACTGGATCAAGACAGCATCCAGTTTAGAAATTAATTGGCACATTCCACTGTTAGAGTTTTTGTCATGGAAAGAGGAGTGGCTCCACCGCACGTCACGGTGGAGCTGCATGGCGCAAAGCAACGCCGTGATGAAGCCTTCCAGGACATGTTGGGGCAGGTCCAGCTCATGCACAATCACATCACACGGCTGAAAAGCAACCGACAGCCGTCTGAAATCCACCTTTAAACCGTCCTGTGAGACCAACACAGAGGTGGTTTTGTCCCGCATAATAAACGGTTCCGTGGCGCGTCCCTCCTCTCCTCCTCCCCCCGTGCACTGCCACAACTCATTTGATACCTTTTTGGGCCATCATATGTCAAGGGCTTTACGGAGACAGCCGTTGATAAATCAAAATTATTTTTTATAGCGCCAATTCACAAAAAAAGTCCCGTACCCTGCAAACACAGGGCCTGAGCCGGTACGTAGGGCTTAACCAGGTCCGCCAAGTAGCAAGGTGCCAGTCTGTGAACAATTTTATAGCGCAGTAACAGAACCTTAAAATCTGGCTTTACAGATACAGGTAGACAGTGAAGGGATGCCAAAATGGGCGTAATATGATCAAACCTTCTGCTTCGTGTCAAAAGTCTGGCAGCAGCATTGTGAACCAGTTGAAGACCCCTAGTGCTGGACTATGGCAAACCAGAAAATTAAACATTGCAATAATCCAATAAATGCATGTATCAAAGTCTCAGCATCAGCCATAATCAATTTTTTCTGTCTTCTCTTGGTTGTTCTAGATGACAATATCAGGTTTTATTGCACCTCCTTCGATATGTCTTCCTGCTGGGATCTTTTTGTCGTAAAAGATAGTCACTTTTCCATTGGATGAAACTGGTGCTGGTTCATGCTCCCAAATGTGTCCCTCTACTTCCACCTCCAGTTCCTTGCAAACTTTCCAATGTAGATATTTACAGATCTTGTGTCGGCTTGTGCAATGTCCGTCTGCCATGAGGATCCTTTTCCCCTGTATCACTTCACTTTATGTCCCCATGGGGCAATTAATTTTGCAGCTTGAGAATACATTAAAAGCACATGACACACAGAACACGTATCAGTACCATGGTGCAGCATCACAAACAATTACACAGTCCAAACATTAAAATATACCGTCCATTAAAATACTTCCACAGTTTTAACTCCTTCCTTGGTCTGTGTTCAGAACAGTAATGGCTGCAGGAACAAAAGAGAACTTAAATCTGTTGCCCTTCAAAGAGGGAAACCTGAGCCGTGAACCAGAAGGTAAATATTGAAAGTCACTAAAAAAGAGGATGAGCAGAGTTCAACAGTATACTCAATGCTTTCCTCTTTACTTGTCTGGAGTATAGGTCAGACAACTTACTCAGTGGTACTCCCAGTACCTTTCCACAGGCCTTTACTACTTTAACCAGAGAATTTTTAGCCTAAAGACTGAGATTCCCATACCAGCACAACATAGAAAAGGTTAAAACAGACTCGATACAAGATTTGTAAAAAAAAAAAAAAAAAAAAAAAAAAGAATCATAATAGTCTTATCCACTTGAAAATAAGCCAATTTACAAAGACAGAACAGATATTGTTGACCCTTTTTACACAACATGTCAGTATTAACATTAAAATTTAGCTTGTGGTCAATTATAGTCCCCAGAAGTTTCCACAGACTCCACCTGCTGGTAGTGATGGGATGAACAACACTGGTGCGTCAACACTGTGCCGAGCACACACGAGTGAAACCTCGTATTGGTGCGTGTATCGCTTTAAGAAAGAATCACGTGACCGATACAGGAACTGTGTCGTTCGACTGCGCCGTGCCAAACTCTGTTTATAAGGAAACAAACCGTATCGACATCATGGAGCAACATGTTGCGGATTTGTTGGATGGAGTTTTGCTGTTGGATTTTTGCTGCCCTCACCTTGTGCCACTGACTTCACGGATCATTCAAAGACGTTTCCCCAGTTTGGAATAATTTTGATCTTTTGACACCAAATAAGATTAGAGATGTTTGTACTTTACAATACTGGAAGAATAACCAGAAAACATATCCACACCTTTATCAACTCGGACTGAAATTTTTATAATACCATCTTCATCTGTACCCTGTGAAAGAGTTTTTTCTAAGGCAGGGGAACTGCTGTGTAAGAGGAGAAATCGCCTTGGAGCAAAGACACTTCAGAAACCTTTGTTCCTCAATAAAAATGCATAAATGAATCTACTTTTAGTCTTTTATTTTGTATGCTTTAACACTTAAATTTCCATACATAACTTACAAATTTTAACCCTGAATACAGGCAAATTTGCTATTTTTATCATTTATAGGTATATAAATGATCAAATTTATATACCTGTAAATTTATATATTTAAATATATTTTACAAACCAACTCAGTTTAGCATTTACACAAACAAGGTTTTAAGCAAATTTTAAACTCTTCTCATGAACAGCTTAACTCGACACACAAATTGAGCACATGAAATTATCGTCAATACAGTTTGTATAGCGCATCAATACACTCCTTGAGGCATCATCATCCCATCACTACCTGCTGGCCCTTAATGAAGGTAGCCTGAGCTGGTGTGAGCTGTCGTCAGAAGTCCACAGACATATCTTTTGTTTTAGCCACGTTTAGTTGTAAATATGACTCATCACACCACTTTACAAAATCTTCCACCACCGGGCCATGGTTATTCTTGTGATTTTGTGACTAACAATGACAGTATCATCTGCAAATTTCAAAATGAAACGATTTTCGTGATGGCTTTGACAGTCAGTGTACAATATGTACAGAAGTGGCGAAAGGACACAGCCCTGAGGAGATCCTGTTGAGGACAAAAGGGTGTCTGACATGCACCCATTTACTCTGACTCTCTGTGATGGGTCTGTTAAAAAAAATATAAAATCCAACCAACAATGTTAAAATCTACAGAAAAATTATTCACAAGTTTGTCCATTAAGATGTGAGGTTGGATAGTATTAAAAGCAGATGAAAAGTCAAGAACTAAAAATATTATATGATGAATTCTAAAGTGTTTGTTCAGAGTGCCCCGTTCTCTAAATCGTTTGCCACACTCAGAACAGTCAAATGGTTTCTCTGTTTTTTTAATTCTCTTAGATTTTTTTTTTACAGGGTGCAATGGGCCCCAAATCTGCAGTCTACAGTTGCATCCTAATCATTACTGGCATTGTATCTGAGGGCTCTCTTCAAGATGGTAACCGCTCCCTTAACTTTCTCTCTGGTATGAGTTCTAATGTGTGCATTAAGACTGTTTTTATAACTAAATTTTTTACCACACACAGAACAGCTAAATGGTTTTGCACCTGTATGAATTCTAAAGTGTTGGTTCAGTGCGCCCCGTTCTCTAAATCGTTTGCCACACTCAGTACAGTCAAATGGTTTCTCTCCGGTATGAATTCTCATGTGTGTATTAAGAATGCATTTACGACCAAATTTTTCACCACACTCAGAACAGCTAAATGGTTTTTCACCTGTATGAATTCTAAAGTGTTTGTTCAGACCTGTTTTAGTCACAAATCTTTTACCACACTCAGAACACTCAAATGGTTTCTCTCCGGTATGAATTCTAATGTGTGCATTAAGCCTGCTTTTATGACCAAATCTTTTACCACACTCAGAACAGCTAAATGGTTTTTCACCTGTATGAATTCTAAAGTGGCTGTTCAGAGTGCCCCTTTCTCTAAATCTTTTGCCACACTCAGAACAGGAAAACAGTTTATCTCCCGTATGAACTGTCATGTGCGTGTTCCGACTGCCCTTTCGTGCAAAGCTTTTACCACACTTAGAGCAGTCAAATGGTTTCTGCCCTGTATGAATTCTCAAGTGTTTACTCAGACTGTTCTTAAGGGCAAATCTTTTACCACATTCAGAACAACTAAATGGTTTCTCTCCTGTGTGAATTCTCATATGTGAGTTCAGATTGCTCTTTTGTCTAAACCTTTCACCACACTCACTGCAGCCAAACGGTTTCTCTCCGGTATGAATTCTCATGTGTGTGTTTAAATTGTACTTTTGAACAAATGTTTTACCACATTCAGGGCAGCTAATATGTTTTTTGGCAATACTACATGGGCCAGAGGTGTTAAATGGTTGTGGTCCTCTACTACTATCCTCTCCATCAACTTCTAGTTCAACTCTGCTGTGGTTAGTTGAACTGCTCACTTGAAGTTCTGCCTCTGTGAACTCAGTTTGGTGTTCATGGAACGCTGACACCAGCGATTTTTCTTCATCTGCCCTCTTCACATGGACAACAGTGAAGGGGAACTTGTTGACATCAGCCTCCTCCAGCTGATGAAGGTGCTCTCCCCTCCGATTTATCCAGAGTTCCTGCTGTTCCTGTTTAATGTTTGAAGGCTCTGACTCCAGGTTAAAACTCTGATTCCACTTTGGCTGTTCACCAACGAAAATGTCTTCTTTACACGTGGACAGCTGTTGCATGTCTGCAATTAAATAATGAAAGTGATAAAATTTAGAACATTCATTAAAATATCAATAAAGCAGCAAAACTGAGTGTGAGTTGACTGCAGCATGTTAATGATGGAGTTGATACTGAGGAAATGTACATCAGGGCACATATCCATGAAGCAGGCTCAGGCTAAAAATAGCTCCAAGTGACATTCTCAGAAAAATCTTAGAATTCTTATACATTTCTTAGAATTTTCCCTTGGTAAGATGAAAGTTGGCTACAAAGCATCTTAGGCCTTAAAAGAGCTCCTAAGGGGCCAAACTGGTAAGAGTAGGGAGGAGGACTTTAAGAAGCCCAAGAGTGTCTTAAACAGAGAAGACGGCAGAAAACACAGAAGAAGCAGAGATTCTCCATATGTAGGATGACAGTGAGTCAGTAACACTCTGCCGGCTTGATCTACATAATTATTTTGTGTTAATTTACTGTCTTAATGTATTTAGAAATTGTTTAGGTTGTTATATTCATGAATATATGAATGGGATTTACATACAGAAAATCTAAACAAAAGCCATCATTAACACCCAAACAGAAAAAAACAAGGTTACAATGGGCTAAGGAAAATCAATCGTGGACTGTGGATGACTGGATGAAAGTCATATTCAGTGATGAATCTCGAATCTGCATTGGGCAAGGTGATGATGCTGGAACTTTTGTTTGGTGCCGTTCCAATGAGATTTATAAAGATGACTGCCTGAAGAGAACATGTAAATTTCCACAGTCATTGATGATATGGGGCTGCATGTCAGGTAAAGGCACTGGGGAGATGGCTGTCATTACATCATCAATAAATGCACAAGTTTACGTTGATATTTTGGACACTTTTCTTATCCCATCAATTGAAAGGATGTTTGGAGATGATGAAATCATTTTCCAAGCTAATAATGCACCTGCAACTGTGAAAACATTCCTTGCAAAAAGACACATAGGGTCAATGTCATGGCCTGAAAATAGTCTGGATCTTAATCCAATTGAAAATCTTTGGTGGAAGTTGAAGAAAATGGTCCATGACAAGGCTGCAACCTGCAAAGCTGATCTGGCAACAGCAATCAGAGAAAGTTGGAGCCAGATTGATGAAGAGTACTGTTTGTCACTCATTAAGTCCATGCCTCAGAGACTGCAAGCTGTTATAAAAGCCAGAGGTGGTGCAACAAAATACTAGCGATGTGTTGGAGCGTTCTTGTTTTTCATGATTCCATAATTTTTCCTCAGAATTGAGTGATTCCATATTTTTTTCCCTCTGCTTGGTCTAAAAAATTAACCGTTACTGACTGCCATAATTTTTTTTTTCCTGATTTCTTATAGTGTTTCTTAAAGCCAGAAAGTTGCCATTTGAAATGACTTTAGTTTTGTGTCATGTCTGTGATCTGCTTTTTTTCTACAAAATTAAACAACTGAATGAGCATCCTCCGAGGCCGGTGATTCCATAATTTTTGCCAGGGTTTGTATATTAGAGACCCAAGATGGACTCTACTGTATTTTCAATTAAGGACTCTGTTTTTGTTGCTCATATGTTTGTAAACAAACTTTTGTACAATCTGTAAAAGCCTTGTAATGGTTAGAATGGCCTAAGCAGTGGGTCACCCCTTTGGGTCTGGTCTGCTTGAGGTTTCTTCCTCATTATCACCAGAGTTTTTTTTTCTTACCAATGTCATCCGTGTGCTTGCTCAGGGGGTTGATAAGGTTAGACCTTACTCATATGAAGTGCCTTGAGGCAGCTTTGTTGTGATTTGGCACTACATAAATAAAATAAATTGAAATGAATTGAATTGAGAGGAACAATGTATGTTCCGTCCTGAAGTGAGAGCTGTGTTCGGGTGCTCTGCAGTAAGTCGGACTCGTTTCCGGTGGACGTTGGCCTCCTCCAGGGGTGCGACATGTCACCAATCTTGTTTGTGACATTCATGGACAGGTTATCGAGGTGTAGTCGGGGAGAGGAGGGTCTTCAGCTTGGTGGGGTCAGGGTCTCATCACTGCTTTTGCAGGTGATGTGGTCCTGTTTGCTTCATCAGCCTGTGACCTCCAGGGTCACAAGCTTCGCACAGGAGCCACACAGTGTCCACCGCAGAATCCAACAATCCCGCTTTACGACAACTGTCATAACAGCCAGGCTTTGAGTGGCATTTATTCTCCTCCAAATTCCGCGGATCCGAGGAAATTGATATGTATCTGTAACACACAGATCAGTGTCCGCGGACTTATAAAACTTGCATGATGTTGTAAAAAAAAGAACGCTTTGTGATAAGCTTTTAAAAAACTCTAACGATCACGATTAAAAAGAGTACAACACTAACACCCCCCCCCATCCCGCCCATGATGAAATCCGCAGAATCCCGTGGATCCGTGGAGTTTTCACAGCCCTGACTTGGTGATCACAACCTGGTTTTTTGGTTAAAATTGACACCAGATTGACAGATTTCACATTTTGTGATGAAATCCAAAAACCAGCCTCTCCCAGTCGGTGGAACAAGACTGACCCCTTTTGGGCGAATTTGGGAAGGACATGTGAGTGATGTAAAGCTGAAATCCACATTTTTTTAAAAGTTGTACTAGTGTAATTGTGACCAAAAATGAAAGAAAAGGAAACAAACGTGATCATTTAACCTCACACCTGGAACTGATATCGGGTATTTTGTGCTCTGATCATAGATTGTAGAAAGTTGATCAAGTGTGTGTTTTTTCCATATATGACTGTGTTGTGTGATATTTCTAAGGAAATTGTGTATTAGAGTTTTGTAATACAGGACTTGCTTGGTTTTAAGTGGGAATTTAAGAAAGCAGACATTGATTCATTATAAATCTTGACAGAGAAACGCAGAGAAAAACCACAGTATCCAGAATTCTTGGGGGTGGAGCTTTTAACCCTTTAAAAGCATGCACCCCCGAGGAACTCCTTCTGCTCTTACACTCCGCTCTTACGCATCGACTATTCCTCTTTCTCTTGGGTCTCGAGACGCTGCCTCAGCCGTCCAAAATTTCATGACCCTTTGTCTCGCAACCACATGTTGTCGAAACTTATTTCTTGTTTGTGCACACAAACCAAAAAATTACTTTTTCAGCTTTCTTGTACAAATAACTTTTCTCCACTTTTGTCAAGTCGCATTTAACTTCCTTTGACGATTTTTCAAAGTAAAACCTTTTTCTTCTTGAACTCTAAATTCATCTCATGAACATTTTTCTTACAAAGTCAACTAGTTGTATCGAGTTTTTGTCATTTGATCCGGCTTCCAAAGATGACGACGAAAGACAAATTTTTGTTTTGGTGAATAGAAAATAAAGACACTCAAGCCTTTATTCTGATGATCCAAAACAGCAAGTGCTGCAGAGATAAAAACATCCAGGTCAGCTGAGCTGCTGAAGTGATTGAATCTCCGCCACAAGTCACAGCGATCACAACTGAAAGCGGCCTTGGTAACCCACGAAACCGGGCACGGTGACCGGCAGAGTCTCTCTGCAAAGGTACCAGAAACAGCTGTGCAGACCGATGGTTCATCAACTGAAAACGAGACGGCTCCCAGCATCTGACCTCATGGAGACCATCTACACACGCATCCAAGTAAGACCTGCTATGCTGTCAGAGATAAGCAGAGTGGCTTTAATTACTTCTATTCCCTGTCACTAACCATATCCCACATTAATAAAATAAATCCCCAGCTGATTAGGACGGAATTCATTCTTAAACTCTCGCAACTGAACCAAATTATTAAACATCATAATTGCTCATTGAACTTTATCATCATCAAATTGCTTACTGTGATATGTCCTGTTATTTAACTGACTGAATTAAATAAATGTTTTAAATGTATGAAGTGGTCTGTGGTTTCTATGGATTACAGAGGAATCAGACCCGACCTGTAGAACTTAAGACTGGATGTCTAAAGAATGATTTAATATTTTCTACTGACTGACCCTAAAATCACCGATATTATAACAAGGTTATAATATCATTCAGTCATAGGTGGTGCCCCCATTATTCGAGGTAAAATTATGCACAAGTGATAATTTCAAAATATCCTAAAACACATATTTCCACTACACGCCTATGGGAATGAGGGTTGGGTCATGACTGAAACAACTAGATCGCAGATACAAGTGCTGATCCAATTCAGAAATCTGAAAAAGATTAATGTGGATACCTTGGCCCTGGACCTTCAACTTCTCTCCTCTGGCCATACTGACTTCCTTTCTGTTGCAGACTCAGTGAATTTTTACAACCAGTCCCTTAGCAGTCTACTGGACCTCCATGCCCCCTTAACATCCAAGACAGTCTCTTTCTCACGCTCAGCACCCTGGTACACCTGTGAGCTGCAAAAGATGAAGACGGCTGGGCGTGTCCTTGAGCGGCGGGTCAAAGCCTCTGGGCTGACTGCTCACAAACAGGCGTACAAAGAGCACAGGAAGGTATATGCAGAAGCACTGAGTGAGGCACGGTCCTGGTTTTATTCCACTGTCATTAACAACAGCCCTGAAAATTCAAAACAACTTTTCTCAACAATAAATCACCTTCTCAAACCACCATCAGTCTCCCACTCTGTCACTGAAGAGAGGTGCAACATGCATATCACTTTTTGCAGACAAAAAGTTGCCAACATCCACTCACATCTTTCCACCACTGCTCCCCCCCCCAAACACACTACCCCCAACTGCTGACCTACTGTCTGAGAATGTCCAGCCTTTCTGCTCCTTCTTTAACATCACACAAGGAGAGGTGGAGGATGTCAGAAAAATGAAACCATCCACCTGTGCTCTGGACACTTTCCCTTCAGCCCTGCCAACATCTCTGCCATCTCTCCTTTCATCACCACACTCATAAATCACGCCTTCCTGACTGGCCATATCCCACCTTCATTAAAAACAGCTGTCAGACCACGACTGAAAAAACCCACCTTGGATCCAGAAATTCTCTCCAATTACAGGTCCATTTAAAATATGCCATTTTTATCAAACGTTCTGGAGAAACTGGTCGCTACACAACTTCACAGCCACCTCAAGCACAATAATCTTTTTGAGAAGTTTCAGTCCAGCTTTGGCCCTGGCCATAGCACAGAAACAGCCTTGGTCAGGCGAATGACCTTTTGATGGCATAAGATTCTGGTTCCCCATCACTTCTCATCCTTCTTGACCCAACAGCTGATTTTGATAAAACTGACCACAGAATCCTCCTCCATCGCCTGCAACAGATCACTGGACTTTCAGAAAATGTTTTAAATTGATTCACTTTTTATATGACCGGCAGAACCGAGTATGTCACATTGGGCAAAGCTAGATCACACACAGGGACCCTGTGATGTTACTTCCTTTTGCTGGAAAAATAAAACTGTTGCTTTGGGACTTGATTCTGACTTTTTTTTTTTAAACAACTGAGCACAGCTAAAACACTTAGATTCTCCTCTGATGATCAGGGACTTATGTCCCAAGTCTCCATAACGTTATTCCAGATGGGGCAGGTGTTTAGTCCATGGAAGCCACAGTCAACCAGGACAGTCACAGCAGCTGACAGACCCAAAAGCGCATTCGAAATGATCAAGGTAAGATGACTTATCTGACAATTATGAGTTGGGTTTGTACAAGATGACCGTCATTCGACCCAGGTAATTATGGAGAAACCTTTGATTTATGAGTCACTGTCTGAACCTAACATTTGAAACATTTTAGTGACACAAAGCAGAGGTCTGGAGTAACAAAGTGTCAGTATATGTTACTCTTTTGTGTCCTTGCATGTTTTTGGTGAGCTGCTGAAAAGACTGAGTTGATTTATGAGAAAGCACTGATAAGAGCTGGGCAGAAAAGCTTTCTTAAGCAGCACATGTGTCAGCTGATAAGAACAGAGCTATACTTTGACCAGGTGCAGTTTGTTTGTAAAAAATGCCGTGGCCACTGCTGCTCTCCCTAACTCAGATTATAAACTGACCTCCGGCAAACTGGTAAGAAATGTATCTCAAACTATTTTTGCAAACGTGTGTGATGCAAGTGTATTGATTCATTCAGTGTGCATCAATTCAATTGATGGGCGAAATCATGATGCATCGCTTGCATCGATTTTTTCCGAGGCACATTGAATGCACTATCACTGCTTCACGTTGTGTTTTGAACACGGGCCAGAGAGCACATTTCCAAGCTACAAGCTCCAGATGCTGTCACTGGGGAGACCGGGCTTTCTCCGAGGCCACACCAAGACTGTGGAACAACTGTATAATCCCAGAAAATTGGCAGGAAAAACCGCTGGAGGAGCAGCAAAGAGAATAAAAGACACACAAATCATCTCAGAGGTGCAAGAGGGAGAAACACACGCACACACACGCTGAGAAAACAAAGGGCCATTCAGAACAATTTCGACAGCTGAATACCTGTAGGGTGCCTTGATTGGTGTGTGGCGTCAACGCCGACCTTGGCGCCATTTTGGGTCCAACTGCGCGGAACTACTGAATGGACCTTTTATGTTTTCAACATTCTTTTAAATCATTTAACAACATGCAGCAACACACCCAGGTACAGGTGCTATCAAAATAAATAAAAAAAGTTATATCAAATTTACAATTTATGATGATTTATTTAATTAATTTAAAGCCTGATTTATGCAGCTGCTGCTCTTTAACTCTGTGTCATGCAATGACGTGCGTGACAGTTTTAAAGTTCTCAGTCTCTGAATTATGCTTTATTATGGACTAATTTGACCCTCAACAAGCTTTTCTGTCTACAATCATCACCTCCAAATCAAGGGTAAGTTGTACAATTTACTCTTTTACTGACTTTGTGCTATAAATGTGATGCGGGTTTTTCTGATCCATTTATCAGCGTGCGCGCTATATATTATGATGGCAGATTTGGCTCCAATTTCGCGAATCAGTGGAATGCAAGGAGAATTTGAATCCAGAGAGAACTGCCTACTGTGTATAATCACAGGAAAAATGTTTCATGTGGCGTGTCAAAACTTCTTCCACCTGAGCTACACTTCTAGTTTCAAGTGCCTGACTCCACCTCCCAAGTCACACGTGGTGATGAATGGACATAAAACAAAAGACTTGGGGCCCATGATAACAAAACTCAGCTTTGCACTTGTCAATATGGCAGCCTGCTCTGAACATTTCAGCACCTCCCCTGATGGACAATATCTGAAAATATGACTGAATCATATCATGAGGGAATACAGTCCAGTGATCCAGATCAAGATAAAAATGGGCTTGAGTTGCCATAAAAAAGCCAATATTCACTGAAAGTTTAAATAGTGGGTCAACCCCAATTCCAATGAAGTTGGGACGTTGTGTAAAATGTATGTAAAAACAGAATACAATGATTTGCAAATTGAATACACCACAAAGAAAAGATATTTCATGTTCAAACTGATAGCAAATATTTGCTCATTTTGAAATGGATGCCTGCAACACATTTCAAAAAAGCTGGGACAGTGGTATGTTTACCACTGTGTTACATCACCTTTCCTTCTAAAAACACTCAAGCGTTTTGGAACTGAGGACACTAATTGTTGAAGCTTTGTAGGTGGAATTCTTTCCCATTCTTGCTTGATGTACGACTTCAGTTGTTCAATAGTCCGGGGTCTCCATTGTCGTATTTTGCGCTTCATAATGCGCCACACATTTTCAATGGACGACAGGTCTGGACTGCAGGCAGGCCAGTCTAGTACCCGCACTCTTTTACTACGAAGCCACACTGTTGTAACACGTGCAGAATGTGGCTTGGCATTGTCTTGCTGAAATAAGCAGGGACGTCCCTAACAAAGACGTTGCTTGGATGGCAACATGTGTTGCTCCAAAACCTGGATGTACCTTTCAGCACTGATGGTGCCATCACGAATGTGTAAGTTGCCCATGACGTGGGCATTAACACACCCCCATACCATTACAGATGCTGGCTTTTGAACTTTGCGCTAGTAATATTGTGGATGTTTTTTCTTTTTCCCCTTTTGTCCGGAGGACATGGCGTCCATGATTTCCACAAACAATTTGAAATGTGGACTCATCAGACCACAGCACACTTTTCCACTTTGTGTCTGTCCATTTCAAATGAGCGCAGGCCCAGAGAAGGCGACGGCGTTTCTGGATGTTGTTGATGTATGGCTTTTACTTTGCATGGTAGAGTTTTAACTTGCACTTGTAGATGTAGCAACGAACTGTGTTAACTGACAATGGTTTTCTGAAGTGTTCCTGAGCCCACGCGGTAAGCTCCTTTACACAATGATGTCAGTTTATAATGCAGTGCCGCCTGAGGGATCAAAGGTCACGGGCATTCAATGTTGGTTTTCAGCCTTGCCACTTACATGTAGAAAGTTCAAGATTCTCTGAATCTTCTGATTATATTATGGACTGTAGATGATGGAATCTCTAAAGTCCTTGCAATTGAACATTGAGAAAAATTGTTCTTAAAGTGGTGATCCTCACCCCATCTTTGCTTGTGAACGGCTGAGCCTTTTGGGGATGCTCCTTTTATACCCAGTCATGACACTCACAATTAGTGTCCTCAGTTCCCAAATGCTTATTGAGTGTTGTTAGAAGGAAAGGTGACGTAACACAGTGGTAAACATACCACTGTCCCAGCTTTTTTGAAATGTGTTACAGGCATCCATTTCAAAATGAGCAAATATCTTGTCTTTGTGGTGCATTCAATTGAATATAGGTTGAAGTGGATTTGCAAATCATTGTATTCTGTTTTTATTTACATTTCACACAACGTCCCAACTTCACTGGAATTGGGGTTGTGTAAAACCCACAATTGAGGGCTTGGTAGCAGCAGGTGTGAAGACTGACAAAAAGTCCTTGTAATACACCATTTTTTCTATTCAAAAAAGCTAAATTCAGATGATTATAAAAAAGCAATCAATTCTATAGTGCATGATGAGACAGCCAAGCCACTTTTCTTCCTGAGGAGTTAGCCACGGTGGACTCGTGTTGGATTCACCATGGATGCTTAGGAGAAAAAAAAAAAAAAAGACAGCAATGTGATTCATCTACGAGGTCTGTCCAAAAAGTATCGTACCTTTTTATTTTTTGCAAAAAACCATATGGATTTGAATCACGTGTGATTGCATCAGCCAAGCTTGAACCTTTGTGCGCATGCGTGAGTTTTTTCACGCCTGTCGGTTGTGTCATTCGCCTGTGGGCAGGCTTTGTGTGAGCAGTGGTCCACCCCTCCGGTTGGATTTCTTTTGTCTGAGAACTTGTTGAGAGACTGCCGCTTTGCTCCATGAAATTTTTTTCAGAAACTGCTAGAGACAGGCAGTTGGAAACCATTCGATAGATTCAGTTGGATATCGGTGAAGATTCTGTTGGCATCACGTGAATTATGGACTGTAAAACCTTTTTAAAGACGGCCCACAGCAGCGGAGGGCGCATGGCGCGCCGAGCGGATATCGACAGGCTGGAACAACCAGATCATTTCTAAACTGAAAGCTGTGTTGATCTGGGACATCATGTGACTACCACAGAAATGGCAAGAGAGCTGGACATAGCACTTTTGCGGCACATTCCACTGTTACAGGAGATTTTGTAATGAAAGACGTGCGGAGGATTTCGCGCGTCGGCACGAAGCAGCTCAGGACACGCAGCAAAAAAAAAAAAAAAAACCACCTCCGTGTTGGAAACTATTCAGAAGATTCAGACGGCTTTCGATGGCTTTCAGTCGAGTGAGTATCCGAGAAATTGTCTAACAGCTGGACATGCCCCAACATGTCCTGCGAGACTTCCAAGACAGAGGTGTTTTTTTGCTGCGCGTCCTGAACTGCTTCGTGCAGACGCGCGAAATCCTCCGCATGTCTTTCATTACAAAATCTCCAGTAACAGTGGAATGTGCCGCAAAAGTGCTATGCCCAGCAATTCTTACCGTGTTTCCTGAGAGGGCACAGTTCACTTTTCCCGTTTCTTTTATCTTTCAGGTGTGTTGATGAAGCCAGCGACGATTCCACGGATTCTTGTCCTTATCAGACTTTTTCAAACAATCTTTCTTGCCATCTTCTCCCTGTCCGACGTCGGTCCGTGACAGAGACATACTGCACGTCTTCTTTTTAAAAACTTTAGCACTCTAAAGTTTTGCGATGTCCACATGCTACCTTTAGCTAAAGTTTCATGCAGGAAACATACAGCGTCGCCGCAGCAACCAACCAGTCTCACTTTACGACAACTGTCGCAACAGCCAGGCCTTTTTTTCACCGAGTGTCCGCGGACTGCCGTGGTCTTATAAAACTTGCACGATGTCATAAAAAAAAGAAAAACACTTTGTGATAGACATTTTAAAAACTCAGTGACAATCATGATTACAGAGTAAAACACTAACACCTCCCCCCATGATAAAATCCGCGGAATTTCGCAGATCCACGGATTTTTCACAGCCCTGCATTTCTTTTAGACGGCAAGAATTTACAAAAAGACAGAAAACCATCCAAAGACGGCGAATAAGCATCCCTGATTCACTGTGATTGAATGTATTAGTAGGAAAGCATTATGTTTATAGTTATTGCACATTAAATAATGAGTGTGCTGATGGTCCGGCGGTCATACACAACACATATAAGCCAGGTTTGCTCATACAAGTACCTAGGAATCAATTCGGATAATACTTTTAGCCGGAAGGTCCATGTTGATAGCCTGTGTTCTCAAATTCAGCAGAGACTATATTTTTTACGCAGACTCAGAGTTTTTGGTGTGGACCAAAGGATCATGTTTATATTCTACCAGGCTGTCTTAGAGAGTTTGATAAGGTTTGGAATATCAGTGTGGTATGGTAACCTCACTATGCAATTAAATATCAAACTCAGTCATCTGATCCACACTGCTATGAAGGTGATGGGACAGAAGGAGTACCAGGACCTGCAAACTTTATATGATCAGGCTGTTCTCAGGCACACACAGAGGACACTGACTGACTAGTCACATATTCTTTATAAAGAATATGAACTTTTGCCTTCTGGTAGGTGATACAGAGTAAAGCCGGGTTCACACGGCAGGATAATTAGGCCGATATCTAACCCATTCTTCCCCTTTCGACAATCGTAAGGACGCCCCGACAATCGTGATGACGTCAAAGATAATCCTACCAGATACTCCTCCCGTGTGTGGTGTGTTCAGAGCGCTCTGATCTGATCGGAAGGGCGTCAGGAGCACTCCGATTGGAAACCTGGGATTTTCAACCTGTTGGATTTTTTAGGCTCGATATCGCAGCGTGTGTTGTGTCCTCCGACCAAAACAAGCACACAGCCTGCTGAATGTGATGTGCAGCCAATCAGAAAACGAGGTGACAGACGTACGGAGCGGAAAATAAAATCAAAACAGCTGTTCTGACTTACCAGAAAGTCCGGTGGTCGCGCTGTCTCCACTCCTTTAAAGAACGCCTTTTCTTTTTGTACCATTTTTCCCCCCGTTTTAAATAGTCCACAAAGTAAATCCGTTTGTTTACTATGAAGTCACGATTAATCTCGAGAGATTTTGCAAGATTTCCTGTCTGACCTGTAAATGTTCGTGTGTGAAATCTGTTCGTGTGGTGTTGTTGTTATTACCGTTTGGCTGAACACCACACACTGTACGACCAAACCGGTTAGATCCATGATTTTTTTATCTTCACGTCTGTGGTCTCTCGGGTTTTGGAAACCTAAAGATAATTTTAAAATCCTGTCGTGTGAACCAGGCTTTACTCAATATAAATTGAACTGTTTTAAAAATTCATTTATGCTTATAGTTATCAAACTTCTAATTGATATTGCGTAAAGCGGCTGGAACTGTGTGATGGCTCCATGTAACTTATGGTCATGGGATGTGTGCAATATGGGGGGGGGGGGGGGGGGGGGGGGGGGGCGGATTGCTTGTTATACTGTTAGTTTGTTTTGTGTTATATTTATGATGTGTGTTTTTATTGTGCATTGTACGCAGCACGGGTCCAAGATTAATTTCCCTTTGGAACAAAAAGTATACTCGTATAGTGTCGTATCATGCCATCCAAGAACCCATGGGGTTTGGACCACTTTGGATGGTGGGTCTTTGCGGGTTAGTACATAGGGTGGCACAGTGCGCAGTTTTGTTGTCATACTGCCAGCCTCGTTGTCATACTGCCAGCCTCATATTCGATCAGTGTTGAATATCGAACCTGGTGTCAAAATTTGGAAAAAAGTAATTTAAAAAAAAAAAAATTTAGAATTTTTCATTGTTTAAATTTTCCAATAGCATCAAAGTCATATGATGTAGTGACACTAAATTTACTGCACACAACAGTGGGGTCCTGCTGGTTATACTACAGAAAATTTTGGAGAATTTTTTTATTGTTTAAATTTTCAATAGCATCAAAGTCATAAGGTGTAGTGACATAAAATTTATTGCACACAACAGTGGGGTCCTGCTGGTTATACTACAGAACTCAGTATGGAAAAAGTCATTTTAAAATTTATATATCCATAACATGCTGTTTACACTACAGCCCTTGGCTTGGGGATTTTGGATTTCACTAAGGAAGTTATTTCTGTCATCAGCTTTTCGTAGCAGTTCTCACTTTGAACAACAGGGGTCTCTTTGTCAAAAGTATTTGATTTCTGTAGTATAATCAGCAGGACACCACTGCTGTGTGCAGTAAATTTGGTGACACCAAACTATGATTGATAATAAGTCCCTTCGGCTGCTCCCTTGTTTGCACTCGGGGTCGCCACAGCAAATCCAAGGTGGATCTGCATGTTGAATTGGCACAGGTTTTACGCCTGATGCCCTTCCTGACGCAACTCCACATTACATGGAGAAATGTGGCAGTGGTGGGATTTGAACCCAGAGCCTTCTGAAATGAAACCAAGCGCATTAACCACTTGGCCACCACCCCTAGTCACTATGATTGATGCTATTGAAAATTAAAAAAAAAAAAAAAAAATTCTCCAAAGTTTTTTGAATTTACTTTTTTCAAACTGAGTGCTGTAGTATAATCTGCAGGACACCACTGTTGTGTGCAGTGACTTTGATTACATCTTACCTTATAACACTGATGCTACTGAAAATATAAAAAATTCTCCAAAGTTTTTCATACTGACATTTTCAGGAAAAGTGGGTACTTTGATAAATAATGACTCAACACTTTCTCTCCACTGTGTTGTCTTGATATCTGTAAATAAAGTGATGTTAAGGACAAAGATGTCTATTACAAATAATTCTAGACCACGCTTAATCATTTTTGATGTATAAAAACTGGAAAATATGCCAGATTGTAAAGTTTAACACCTACACAAAAAAAAAAAAAAAAAAAAAAACTGTCCCAAATTCACACAAAACCATGAACACAGCGCAGCATCATCGCATGAAGGTTTATCGGTCACGTCATTTTGTGCCCCGCAGCCATTCTGGATTACGACGAAGTGGCCGCTGTGATACGTACATGAATTTGGCGAACAATTGCAGAAGCTTTTGTGCTGTCGTCGGGTGTTCAAACAGAGATGATAAAAATGAGGCACGTCGCTCATTTTACAGGCTGCCAGCAGTTACTGTGTATCAAGCAGCAGAGTGTTACAAGCTTTTAAGCGACACAGAGGCCTGGCTCAGCAGATGTGAACAAAGCTTTAACATGTCCAGAACCAAGCAGACCACCCAGAAGAGCGCGCCGGCTACCGGCAGTGTGAAGAAGCTTCACCGTTACAGGCCCGGCACCATGGTGCTGAGAGAGATCCGCTGCTACCAGAAATCCACAGAGCTGCTCATCTGCAAGCTGCCGACCAGGTCAGCCTCTTTAGCCTCCTGCAGAGCATCACAACGGAGCTCTGAAAGCGGAGGTCGGCCTTGAAGTCCTGAGCAATTTCTCTCACAAGGTGCTGGAAGGGCTGCTTGCGGATGAGCAACTCGTTGGATTTGTGGAAGCGGCAGATCTCTCTCAGCACCACGGTGCCGAGCCTGTAACAGTGAGGCTTCTTCACACCGCCGGTAGCCGGAGCGCTCTTCCGGGACGGCCTTGGTTCCCAGCTGCTTCCTTTGAGCTTTTCCTCCGGTGGATTTACAGGTGGTCTAATTGGTTCTGGCCATATTAAGCTTAGGCTGTGAAACTGCCGGCCACTCTTTTACATCGTCATTAAATTCACTATTCGCGTATCCACTGAACCAACTGTTACACGTCAATAAAAGCTTCATCTCGATGGTTTAAACCCTCATAATAAACTTTCATTCTCTTTTCTTTCATGCGCCAGCCGTGTAGTAATCTGCGATGGAGACAGTAACTAATCGGTCACGTGTTTCCAGTTTTTATACATCAAAAATGACCAAGAGTGGTCTTGAATTACTTGTAATAGACATCTTTGTCCTTAGCATCACTTTATTTACAGGTATCAAGACAACACAGGGGAGAGAAAGAGTTGAGTCATTACCTATCAAAGTACCCACGTTTCTTGAAAGCAACATTATGTGAAGACTGTTTGCTCTGCTGTCACTCACAATTCCACGCCCCTCTCAACTGAAGCCACGCCCTCCCACACCAGAACAGGGCCAAAAGTTTGAAACTGAAAAAATAAGATCTGAAGGTGAAAAAGAAATATGAAACCAAAAAGATAAGATTTGATTCTGAAAAATTTAATCCTGCAACTGATAAAAATGACATTATATGTTAAAATATATTTCAGAGTAAAAAATGAAAAAAATTTGATAAAAAATTAGAGCTGAATCAAAAGTATATTTAAAAATATATATACTACGCTTATTTTTATTTTATAATACTTTTTAAATTATTAGAATATTCAAGAACAAACATTGAATTTTCAATTTCAAAATTTATTTTTTCAATCATTTTTTTTTTTTTTTCAGATTACAAAACTTTTGGCCTGGATTTAGCTCCATAAGACGATGGCTCATATGGATAAAATAAGTTTGTAGCTCGTTGTCTACCTTCCTGAGGTTACAAAGTAGTGTTGTTTACTACCACTAAGCGAAATTAGCAGCTTTGTAAACTAACAGGAAATGGCGTGTTCTTCAGCGCTTTACGCTGACGATATTCACGGTTAAGGTGTCTTACTGCCATCTGCCGGTCTGGAGTGTATCTTCTGTCGGTGTATACAACCCCTGGCAAAAATTATGGAATCACCGGCCTCGGAGGATGTTCATTCAGTTGTTTAATTTTGTAGAAAAAAAGCAGATCACAGACATGCCACAAAACTAAAGTCATTTCAAATGGCAACTTTCTGGCTTTAAGAAACACTATAAGAAATCAGGAAAAAAATTGTGGCAGTCAGTAACGGTTACTTTTTTAGACCAAGCAGAGGGGAAAAAATATGGAATCACTCAATTCTGAGGAATAAATTATAGAATCACCCTGTAAATTTTCATCCCCAAAACTAACACCTGCATCAAATCAGATCTGCTCATCTGCATCTAAAAAGGAGTGATCACACCTTGGAGAGGTGTTGCACCAAGTGGACTGACATGAATCATGGCTCCAACACGAGAGATGTCAATTGAAACAAAGGAGAGGATTATCAAACTCTTAAAAGAGAGTAAATCATCACGCAGTGTTGCAAAAGATGCACTCGGCCGAGACGGACGCACTTTTCTCTTCTCCCTCCCTCCTTATCTTTCCTGCTTCTGTGGCATGTTGTCTGTGAGGCTGCAGCTTTGCATGTTAGGGTTAGGGTTAGATCAGATTTTAAGGTTCTGCTACTAACCTATAAAATTATTCATGGACTGGCACCTCCCTACCTAGCTGAACTAATTAAACCTTACGTACCGGCCCGGGCTTTACGTTCTCAGGGTGCAGGTGTACTTTGTGTCCCTAAGGTGAGTAAGAAGTCTGCGGGTCACAGAGCTTTCTCTTATCGTGCCCTTGTTCTGTGGAATTATCTCCCTGCGTCAATAAAACAGTCAGATTCTGTGGAGACTTTCAAGTCCAGACTTAAGATGCACTTATTTTCCCTTTCATATGGCTAGCATACTGCTGCAGTTTTGTTTTACGCTTTTTACTCTTTTAATTCATGTTATTAGTAATTGAAGTGGGCCGCTGCCTCAACTTCACCTAAATTCTGGGTCTTTTAGTGAAGCTTAGGGCTAGTGGCCGGCGATCACCTTAGTATTTCTTCTGTTTTTCTTGTTGATTAATGCTGGCAAATTATACAGTATTTTTTTTGTCTTTCTGATGCCTGATTTTTTTTTCTGTTTAAGGTGTAGCTCCATGCAGAAATGGGAGTTGTTTGTGTTGGTGATCCTCCTGTCCTGTGCACCAACAGCAATTCTTGTATTCGTCCGTGAATTGTTCTGTGAATTATTTCTGTAATTTATGTTTGTAGCATGGCCCAGGCAGAGGGTCACCCCTTTGAGTCTGGTCTGCTTGAGGTTTCTTCCTCAGAGGGAGTTTTTCCCTACCACTGTTGCTCTGGGGGTTGGTAAGGTTAGACCTTACCTGTGTGAAGTGCCTTGAGGCAACTCTGTTGTGATCTGGCGCTATATAAAGGAAATAAATTGAAATTGAATTTTAGTCCTATTATTTACACACATGTAAAAAGGCTTGGGGTTCTTTTTGACCCGTTTAAAGAGATTTTTTTCAAACTCTCTTTTTGCTGCCCTGGTTTTTTTGTTGGCAGCATTTCTTGCCTTAACATACTCTTGGTATCTCACGTAAGGTTTTGTTTCCTGATATCTTTTAAAAGAAAAATATTTCTTTCTGATGGCCCTTTTGACCAGAACATTTAACCAGGGTGGATTTATCTTGCCACCACTAGTTATTTTTACAAAAGGTACGCATTCCTTAACAGCAATATTAATATGTTCGTGAAAATACTCCCATGCAACATTCACATCATTTGTATTGAGTACACAAGACCAATCAACATTTTTCAATAAATTGCAGTTTTTCATAGTCGGCTCGATTATAATCATACCTAAATAACTCACACGAGTACACGAATGATTGACCTTAATATGAAAGTCCCAGGTTAATACATTGTGATCAGCATTACCAATAGGATATCCAACATTAGCACGCTCTACTGCAACCGGCGAGGAAGAAATGACTAAACAATTTGGTTACAAACTAGTGTTTTTCTACAACGTTTCTCTTCAGATCTATTGAGCCGTGAACTTCGAATCTGTGAATATCTTTCTAACTTTACCGAAGTGGAATTTCGCAGATCCGCGGAGTTTTCACAGCACTGCTGCTTCAGAGAAAAGCAGCGTGATTAAACATAAACTAATAGGAACATTATCTGATTCGAAAAATATTTAATGGTTACAATGAACATGTGGTGGTGTTAGTTTAACATATTGCACAAACCTGCTCTGTATAAACGAACTTCGGGCTTGAAAACAGCTTCCAGCACTTTAAGCCGTTTGCTTCCTTCTTTTAAACGACCGATTTCTTCGTCGTACTCGGCGATCATTCTTTCAAACAATTCAAATAATTCTTCATCAGCAGCAGTTAGTCGCTGTTTCAGCAACTTTCTCAGCAGTTGGACTTGAGCCATGTTTAAATACAAAACACTTGACGCTGTAATTAAATTAAAAATGACTAAAATTAACCCCCTTACTACCACTAAGCTAAATTAGCTTCAGTAGCTTTGTAAGCTAACAGGAAATAACGTGTCCTTCCGCGCTTTACGCTGACAATATTCAGCGTTAAGTTGTCTTACTGCCATCTGCCGGTCTGGAGTGTATCTTCTGTCGAGTTTATTGGCGGTTTGCAAACTGAGGCCTGGAGTGTTGATAGGACGCTAATTCTTTCGAAAGGCATGTGGGTAATTCTCAGTTACCAGGGATAACTGAAAATTGATTTTTAAGCAAAATTTCTGATCGCTGTGAAATATTTGATCAGACCTAATGCACATGCTCGGACCAGGTGGCGAGCGACAGTTCATTGTCTGCAAAATACCTCACTTGTTTGCATGAACAAATAAAACTAAACAGTTTCCACAGAACATATAGTTTATTTACAAGACAGAAAATATTAAATGAATAAGAAATAAATAAGATGAACATGGAAAATAATCCAATTAATGCATTTGCCCCTGGCTTGACCTCCTGCTCCACCATGTCCTTGAGGTGATGCTTATTGCCTTTGTGTGACACCGATTTTGCTTCTGCCAAGTAAGAAAAAAAAAAAAAGATCTCTCTCATCCTTGGCGTTGCCTGAAAATTGTGCAGTGCCTGTTTTCATTTAATTTCTTTCTCTTTTTCATTTCCCATACACAAATGCCACAAAAACGCTTTCAATCATGCGCATTGATGTCTGCTATATTGTGAGATGTGATCAATAAATTGTCAGACTTGGTACAATTTGCAGCACTGCTTTCAGAGGTTTAAAAGAAAAAAGTGGCCCCGTGCCAATTTTTCAGGGAGCCCTGGATGAAAAATATGTTTATTTTATAGAGCCTTAATGGATTAGTGTTGGACAAGTTCCAACAGGAACAAACATATAATAATATTAGGGCCTACAGATGTTTTTGAAGCTTTACTTAAGAGAAAATGTCAGCAGACTTAAAATGAGCAGAAATTTGGTGGAGATTTTTTGGTTTGCTGCTGGTTTTGAAAGTTAGATGAAAAACTAACCTCCTAACAAAAAGTTAGATTTGCTAGTTAGCTGTTAACTGATTGTTAACCCTTGCGGGGATGCTGGGAAGTTAACATTAGATTTAATTTTGGAGCAGTTTAGTCAAAGTTCAAAGTCAAGAAATCAGCGCTGTCACTTACAAAGTCAAGATCCAGTCAGAGAGCAGCACTTTTGTGGTGTTAAATACAGAGCTGAAGTTCACAGAAGAGAAGCAAAAATGCTTTTGAAATACTTATTTATTTATTTTTACAGCAGATCTGTTCATATAAACAAATAACCAGTCATACTGCTATACAACCTTCAGCTTTGGACTCCAAAATTCGGGGCAGTTATTGGGTGGAAAACACCCCCTGCAGGTAACTGGAAACTACAGTCACACAGACTATATGAAGGAAAACATACATTTGCCTGTTTTATTGATTTTCAGAAGGCTTTTGACTGGGTTAACAGACACCTGTTGCAGTTTAAATTATTAACATATGGCATTTCAGGTTGATTTTATAATGAAGTCAAATCTCTGTATAAAGCCTCAGTTGCATATGTTCAGGTGAATAATTTGAGGACTGGCTGGTTCTCTACTCCATTTGGAGTAAAACAAGGTGATGTGTTATCTCCTATGCTATTTGCTTTGTACATAAAAAATGACCTAGTAGATGAAATAAAAAAAAGCCAACCTTGGTATCTATATTTATAACTTAAATCTAAGTATCTTGTTGTATGCTGATGATATTGTCTTGCTGGCAGAATCTGAAGTGAAGTTACAAAAAATGTTGAATATTTTGAATGCATGGTGTAAAAAATGGAGACTGTCTCTGAATCAGGATAAAACACAGGTAATTCACTTCAGAAAGAAATCTGAACAGAGACGCTCATAATTTTATGTATGGAGAGATATCTTTAGCATTTACAAGTTCATATAAATTAATTGGACTGGTTTTTAATGAATTTATGTGTTTTAGTGAGGGAACTAAATACCTATCAGAATCTGCTGTGGGAGCTCTAGGATCAATACAGAGCAGAATGAAGATCTTACCGGATATAGGTTTCTCTGTGTTTACAAAGCTTTATGATGCAATGGTTGGTTCTATTTTGTTTTATGCTGCTGGTGTGTGGGGCTTTGAGGAAGTCAAACATATTAGTAGTCTTCAAAACAGAGCGGTTAGATGCTTTTTAGGTGTTCATAAGTTCACTGCTAAACTGACTGTAGAGGGTGACATGGGGTGGGAGCCTTGCATTGTAAAGCAGAGACTAGAGATGCTTCATTTATGAAACCGCTTCATTCATCTAAGTCATCTAAATTTTTTGGTCAGTCTATCCAAAAGATAGACTGACCAAAAAATTTTCTTATGGGATTGTTCAAATAATTATCCGTGGGCCAAATAAATAACTAACTTATTCACAATTTCAAATTTAAATTACATTTACATGAATAAATTGCAGTGTAATTTAAATTTCTTAAAACATTTTGGTGGCCAAGTGGTTAATGTACTTGGTTTCAGTGCAGAAGGTTCCGGGTTCAAATCCCACCCCTGCCACATTTCTCCATGTAATGTGGAGTTCAGTCAGGAAGGGCATCCAGCATAAAACCTGTGCCAATTCAACATGCAGATCCACCTTGGATTTGCTGTGGCGACCCCGAGTGCAAACAAGGGAGCAGCCGAAGGGACTTACTATAAAATGCAATGGAAAAATGATATTTGTAAGAAAACAAAACTAAGGAATTATATAGAATTTAAGGAGGAATACCAGACTGAGCCTTATGTGAAGTTAAATTTGTCTCAGAAACAGCGGTCCCTTTGTGCCCAGATTAGTCTTCTTCTCGCAGTGGAAGTGGGCAGGTATAAGGGTCTTTCTGAACAAGAAAGAGTGTGTATTTTTTGTGACCTTGATGTTGTGGAAGATGAGTATCATTTTGTTCTTTACTGTCCATTGTATTCTAATTTAAGACTGTTCATTGCATGCAAAAAAATAATGTACATGTGTTTAGGTTTTCTGAGGAGAAAATTTTGAGTTAGATTTTTGAAAAAGAAATATTTGCTTTTGCTGTTTTGTTTGTTAAAGCCTGGGAAAGGAGGCAACAGGTGTTGTACCCTGTTGTATCTTGAAATTGTGTAATTTGTGACATGTATGTCGTTATCTTGTTTTGTATATGGAGTGTCTTATAAAAAAATCAATCAATCAATCAATCACACACCCGTCTGCTGATGACCAAAAACCTGAGATTAACAAACAAACACACAAACAGTGCGACAATTTCAGTGTATTTTTAGTAAGAGAATCTCACACCACCTACTATAAAAATGAACTGCAACATACACTCAACAAAAATATAAACGCAACACTTTTGGTTTTGCTCCCATTTTGTATGAGATGAACTCAAAGATCTAAAACCTTTTCCGCATACACAGTATCACCATTTCCCTCAACTACTGTTCACAAACCAGTCTAAATCTGTGATAGTGAGCACTTCTCCTTTGCTGAGATAATCCATCCCACCTCACAGGTGTGCCATATCAAGATGCTGATTAGACACCATGATTAGTGCACAGGTGTGCCTTAGACTGCCCACAATAAAAGGCCACTCTAAAAGGTGCAGTTTTGTTTTATGGGGGGGGGATACCAGTCAGTATCTGGTGTGACCACCATTTGCCTCATGCAGTGCAACACATCTCCTTCGCATAGAGTTGATCAGGTTGTCAATTGTGGCCTGTGGAATGTTGGTCCACTCCTCCTCAATGGCTGTGCAAAGTTGCTGGATATTGGCAGGAACTGGTACACGCTGTCGTATACGCCGGTCCAGAGCATCCCAAATATCCTCAGTGGGTGACATGTCCGGTGAGTATGCCGGCCATGCAAGAACTGGGACATTTTCAGCTTCCAAGAATTGTGTACAGATCCTTCCAACATGGGGCCGTGCATTATCCTGCTGCAACATGAGGTGATGTTCTTGGATGTTGGCACAACAATGGGCCTCAGGATCTCGTCACGGTATCTCTGTGCATTCAAAATGCCATCAATAAAATGCACCTGTGTTCTTCGTCCATAACAGACGCCTGCCCATACCATAACCCCACCGCCACCATGGGCCACTCAATCCACAACATTGACATCAGAAAACCGCTCACCCACACAACGCCACACACGCTGTCTGCCATCTGCCCTGGACAGTGTGAACCGGGATTCATCCGTGAAGACATCAACTCTCCAACGTGCCAAACGCCAGCGAATGTGAGCATTTGCCCACTCAAGTCGGTTATGACGACGAACTGGAGTCAGGTCGAGACCCCAATGAGGACGACGAGCATGCAGATGAGCTTCCCTGAGACGGTTTCTGACAGTTTGTGCAGAAATTCTTTGGTTATGCAAACCGATTGTTTCAGCAGTTGTCCGAGTGGCTGGTCTCAGACGATCTTGGAGGTGAACATGCTGGATGTGGAGGTCCTGGGCTGGTGTGGTTACACGTGGTCTGCGGTTGTGAGGCTGGTTGGATGTACTGCCAAATTCTCTGAAACGCCTTTGGAGACGGCTTATGGTAGAGAAATGAACATTCAATACACGAGCAACAGCTCTGGTTGACATTCCTGCTGTCAGCATGCCAATTGCACGCTCCCTCAAATCTTGCAACATCTGTGGCATTGTGCTGTGTAATAAAACTGCACCTTTCAGAGTGGCCTTTTATTGTGGGCAGTCTAAGGCACACCTGTGCACTAATCATGGTGTCTAATCAGCATCTTGATATGGCACACCTGTGAGGTGGGATGGATTATCTCAGCAAAGGAGAAGTGCTCACTATCACAGATTTAGACTGGTTTGTGAACAATATTTGAGGGAAATGGTGATATTGTGTATGTGTAAAAGGTTTTAGATCTTTGAGTTCATCTCATACAAAATGGGAACAAAACCAAAAGTGTTGCATTTATATTTTGTTGAGTGTAAAATCGATTACACAATTGCTAAATTTAAATTTGACACACTGGTTTTTGTACATGATATTCTAGCTTTAATGAATGACATTTCCTATGAATCAAAATGATGTTGATACCAATTAATATTTTGTTCATTAAATGTAGAGAAGTGTTTTGGCTCATTTTGGCATGATGATCTCCTGTTTAAATTGTATGATAAAATCCCACATAGGTATTAATTATTTCTACACAGTTGGTATAAAAATAGTTATGCGTGTGTTAGATGGAATCACAGGCTCAGCCCTTCTTTCCATGTAACTAAGGATATGAAACAGGGAAGTTTGTTATCTCCCTTGCATTTTAATATATTTATTAATGATCTGCTAATTAGTTTGCAAAATACAAATACCAGAGAGAGTAAACTGAGCGACCTTATGTGAAAAAACGATTTATGGCCCTGTCAGCCAATCAGAATCGACAATGTCACTAAGCCCCGCCCCCTTATGACATCACAGCCAATCAGAATTGAATGCGTCACCATGTCCGGCCCCCCTAAGCCCCGCCTCCAACCACACCCCTAACCCCTCCCCTAGTCCCGCCTCGAAGCCCCGCCTCTGGCCCCACCCCCAAGCTCCGCCCCTAACTGCCCCCAAGCTCCACCCCTAACCCCGCCCCCAGCTCCGCCTCCCAGCCCTACCTCCCCTCCCACCCGGGTTTAATATTTTAAAGTCATTTTATTTCATGAATTAAAAAAACGATTAAAAAAAATACCTAGATCTTTTTTAATGTATTAAAGAATTAACTAATTCTGAAATAATTAAACATAAATCAGTGTCTAATATTTAATACCCCTTTAATATTTTTTAATTCTTAAATTAAAACGCGTCCTTTTATGGTTTTTAATGCCTCAATTAAAGAATGATTAAAAAATACCCGTATCTTTTGCACAATTATGGGAGGTTTTCTTCAATTTAGTGATTAAACATGAATATTTTAATACCCCTTTAATATTTTTTAATTCTTAAATTAATGCGTCTCCTTTTCTGTTTTTTAATTCTTAAATTAAAGAAGGGTTAAAAATAACCGTCTCTCGGCTGTAACGGCTGTAAGTCTTTGCAGCAAGACGGTCAAATACACACGCATAGAGCTCCTCACGGAAACATGACCCCACGGCTGTAATACCTGTTGTAGACGCTAGGTGTGTGCGTGTGTGTGTGTGACCTGCGCAGCGGGGGTGTCACGCCGGATGGTCTTTTATAACATAGTAGAGAAGCTTGAATCTTTGGTTGAAGCTTGAATGTTTTATTACATCCGATTTCCTGATGACGGGGTCGTTCGCTGGGCTTGTTTGAAGACGGAAAAACAAAGCTTATTCTTAGTCACGATAGATGCAGTTTCTTTTAAGATATTACCCGGCCGATCAGGGGCTGCGGGACACCCGCTGATCGGAGATGCCGATCAGCGGGTGATGAAGGCGGAAAAAACAAAATTTCTTCTCAGTCACGCCAGATGGTGGTTTTATTCATCCGAGGCATTGAATTAAGCCCCGCGGGCCGAAGACAGGGTTTAAAAATCCCCTTTTCGATGACAGAGTGACATACAGCATTCACCATGGCGAGACGAACTCCGATCCTCCGTTACATCTGTGAGACGCCCGTGAACATCACCATGACGACAGAGGGCTCACTCGCTCCAAAAAAAGCGAGGATGTACGTCAGCCGCTTGAGTCAGCCGATACTGGAGGAAGATTTGACGTACGGCCTGGAGGGGCCCGAACGTTTAACTTACACGTTCGATCCGTATTTTGCCCAAGTAAGTTTCTTCACTCTGGCTGAGGGTGAGACTGCCACTCGAGGAACCCCGCGGGTGGCGCTTACTTCCGCCGACTGGGGAGTGTTCTCCGTGGCTGCAGGGTCGATGATTCGTGACACGGTCAACCCTGAGCCTCCAGGAGATCGGACGCCGGAAAAGAGGAAAACTCACTTCCAGCTCACCTGGCTCAGCCCCCAGGGGCCGCGCTATAGGGTGATATTTCAGCGGGGACCTCCTGACGCTGACTCTGAGGGTGAAATTAAATTGGAGAGAGTTAGTGCCAGCGGCCGCGTCAGATCCATCACAGCCGCGGCTGAGAGCTGGGACGAGTTGTTCAACACCTGCAACGAGAGGATTACGGGCCTTTTTACAAGGTGCCTGGCCTGGAAGGACGTGATCGAAGTCCAAAAAAAACTTGGCGCCTCTTTTTACTTTAAAAAAAAAAAAAAAAAAAAAAAAAAAAAAACTCTGCCGTAGCTTCTCCCTCGCATGCACGGGGATTTCTATTAAAAAAAAAAAAACAGCGGACCACATCTCATTTAAGCATCGGACGACGGACCAGCATGAGCTCCTCAACCTCCCCCATCGCACCGGCCGATGATATCACTTGTGACTGCGCACTCACCTGTGGAAGAGACCTGCCATCCCCGGGGCAGGCCTGGACAAGATCCGCCGAGCCGGTCGTGAACCAGGACCGGCCCCAGAAGGCTTCACGGACCCCCGGCAGGTATGAGACCCCATGGGGAGTTCAGCTCGAACCGGTCTGGGGCGAGATCCATCCTTCTCACGCGCTTTCTAGCCCGGGAGGCGTGGGCTCTCTTCCCGCTGTCATGGAGGCCGCGAGTCCGGGGGAGGTACAAGACCTCGAGCGGGATGAGAAATACGCCACATCTTACGCATCAGACCGGCCAGACGGGTTCCTGTCAGAGGAATTCCTGAAAACGGTGAAAGTCGGCGTGGCCCACTTACTTTTGGCTGTGATCAAAAGTTACAGACAGAAACTCTGTTACGGGTGTGAGATCGATCACCCCAGCCAGCGCCAGCACGAGTGCCTGGACCCGTTAAATCAATATTTCTTTACCGGACATTTTGAGAGATTAATGGTGAGACTCTGGAGACCGACCCTCATTCCGGCTGTGGTAAAACTCCTAGCCCAGCGCTTCCTCAACCCATCGGCAGCGAGGGTCCAGGGGGTGGTAGAAAACATCCTCACTGAGCTGAAACACACTGATAATTTTGAAGCAAAGATCAACAAACTGTACACATGTTTCAGTGAAGACGGCAATCTCGACCTGGAGGGGATGGTAGCCGTCTATAACCCAGACGACTGAAGAAAAAAACCCTGCATTTTTTTTTTTATATCATCATTATATTGTTTACAGTCATGGGTAATTGTGTGATGAGTCTCTTTCAAAGCCTGCGGGAAGTTTATATTATACGTGGACTCTCGTATAAGCTGGAGCGGGCAGTCATTCGCAGGCTGGAGACCCCAGACACCCCGCCTTCATGCATTATGGAGAGGGTCTTCGACGTTATCAGACGTCGTCCCGGGCCCGGAGTCTGGACAGAACATATCTACAACGCGGCTCTCCATTGATCTGAAAAATCTCTGTACAACGTATTACTGAAAATCTCTGTTTTGACCACCGACGATTTTACACGGTGTAATCCGCTGCACCTGCTTACATTATACACTCTGTTTGTGGATGTGATGGCGTGCCGGGTGAAATAGCTGGAACTGCCCAGAGGGGAGATTGTTCCTACACTTTTACAGCTGAATACTGAAATAAACCGTAAATGCGGGGGAGATGTATTACTCAGAGTTTTCCAGTTTTGTACGTGAACGTATACTTTTTTCCTTCATGTATGTTGTGTTTAATAAACATGAATGTATACTTTTTTTCCTCCACGTATGTTGTGTTTAATAAACATGAACAATTGTTTTTTTCTCTGTGTGTGACTTTAATGAATGTAATAAAGCATATATTCTAAAACTTAGACGGTCAGTGTTCTTTCCAATAATATTGTTGAAAAAAAAGGGTGAAATGTTTTCAAATCAAATTTATTTATATAGCGCCAAATCACAACAAACAGTTGCCCCAAGGCGCTTCATATTGCAAGACAGAGTCATACAAACAAGGTTTTGGTGGAAAAAAAGGTTCTCGTATGAATTTATGCGGGGTTTTAACACGGTCTTATTAGAAGGTCGAGGCTGATCTGTGACCGCTCTCCGCGGTACTGAATCAGAGTTCAATTTAACGTTTCCAAGAGCGCCTATTTAAAACAAAAGATTAATATTTATGCTCGCTAAAACATATAAAAATGAAAAAGGTCTATCCGCTTCATCATTCTGAAGAGATCCGCCTTAAAAGATGGGTGATGAGGATTTAATGAGGGCTATGTATTATAGTCTGGCAAATCCGGGGAGTTTTGGAGGACCGGAGCATTTACGCAGGGCTCTGCGCGATCAACTTAGATCTAAAATTCGTATGAAGCATATCAGAGATTTCCTGTCGGGGGAAGATGCATACACATTACACAAACCTGCCAGGACGCATTTTCCAAGAAATCGAGTATTTGTCACAAATATCTGACCCATTCTTCCCCTTTCGACAATCGTAAGGACGCCCCGACAATCGTGATGACGTCAAAGATAATCCTATCAGATACTCCTCCCGTGTGTGGTGTGTTCAGAGCGCTCTGATCTGATCGGAAGGGCGTCAGGAGCGCTCCGATCGGAAATCTTGGATATTCAACCTGTTGGATTTTTTGGGCTCGATATCGCAGCGTGTTGTGTCCTCCGACCAAAACAAGCACACAGCCTGCTGAATGTGACGTGCAGCCAATCAGAAAACGAGGTGACAGACGGAAAATAAAATCAAAACAGCTGTTCTGACTTACCAGAAAGTCCGGTGGTCGCGCTGTCTCCACTCCTTTAAAGAATGCCTTTTCTTTTTGTACCATTTTTTCCCCCGTTTTAAATAGTCCACAAAGTATCTCCGTTTGTTTACTATGAAGTCACGATTAATCTTGAGAGATTTTGCAAGATTTCCTGTCTGACCTGTAAATGTTCGTGTGTGAAATCTGTTCGTGTGGTGGTGTTATTACTGTTTGGCTGAACACCACACACTGTACGACCAAACCGGTTAGATCCATGATTTTTTTATCTTCACGTCTGTGGTCTCTCGGGTTTTGGAAACCTAAAGATAATTTTAAAATCCTGTCGTGTGAACCAGGCTTTACTCAATATAAATTGAACTGTTTTAAAAATTCAATTATGCTTATAGTTATCAAACTTCTAATTGATATTGCGTAAAGCGGCTGGAACTGTGTGATGGCTCCATGTAACTTATGGTCATGGGATGTGTGCAATATGGGGGGGGGGGCGGATTGCTTGTTATACTGTTAGTTTGTTTTGTGTTATATTTATGATGTGTGTTTTTATTGTACGCAGCATGGGTCCAAGATTAATTTCCCTTTGGAACAAAAAGTATACTCGTATAGTGTCGTATCATGCCATCCAAGAACCCATGGGGTTTGGACCACTTTGGATGGTGGGTCTTTGCGAGTTAGTACATAGGGTGGCACAGTGCGCAGTTTTGTTGTCATACTGCCAGCCTCATATTCGATCAGTGTTGAATATCGAACCTGGTGTCAACTTCACACTGCTCCTTCACTTTACAAGTGAAATGAAAATTTGGAAAAAAGTAATTAAAAAAAAAAAAAAAAAAAAAAAAAATTAGAGTTTTTCATTGTTTAAATTTTCAATAGCATCAAAGTCATATGGTGTAGTGACACTAAATTTACTGCACACAACAGTGGGGTCCTGCTGGTTATACTACAGAAAATTTTGGAGAATTTTTTTATTGTTTAAATTTTCAATAGCATCAAAGTCATAAGGTGTAGTGACATAAAATTTACTGCACACAACAGTGGGGTCCTGCTGGTTATACTACAGAAAATTTTGGAGAATTTTTTTATTGTTTAAATTTTCAATAGCATCAAAGTCATAAGGTGTAGTGACATAAAATTTACTGCACACAACAGTGGGGTCCTGCTGGTTATACTACAGAACTCAGTATGGAAAAAAGTCATTTTAAAATTTATATATCCATAACATGCTGTTTACACTACAGCCCTTGGCTTGGGGATTTTGGATTTCACTAATGGTGAGGAAGTTATTTCTGTCATCAGCTTTTCGTAGCAGTTCTCAGTTTGAACAACAGGGGTCTCTGTCAAAAGTATTTGATTTCTGTAGTATAATCAGCAGGACACCGCTGCTGTGTGCAGTAAATTTGGTGACACCAAACTATGATTGATAATAAGTCCCTTCGGCTGCTCCCTTGTTTGCACTCGGGGTCGCCACAGCAAATTCAAGGTGGATCTGCATGTTGAATTGGCACAGGTTTTACGCCCGATGCCCTTCCTGACACAACTCCACATTACATGGAGAAATGTGGCAGTGGTGGGATTTGAACCCAGAGCCTTCTGAAATGAAACCAAGCGCATTAACCACTTGGCCACCACCCCTAGTCACTATGACTGATGCTATTGAAAATTAAAAAAAAAAAAAAATTCTCCAAAATTTTTTGAATTTACTTTTTTCAAACTGAGTGCTGTAATATAATCTGCAGGACACCACTGTTGTGTGCAGTGACTTTGATTACATCTTACCTTATAACACTGATGCTACTGAAAATCTAAAAAATAAAACATTCTCCAAAGTTTTTCATACTGACATTTTCAGGAAAAGTGGGTACTTTGATAAATAATGACTCAACACTTTCTCTCCACTGTGTTGTCTTGATATCTGTAAATAAAGTGATGTTAAGGACAAAGATGTCTATTACAAATAATTCTAGACCACGCTTAATCATTTTTGATGTATAAAAACTGGAAAATATGCCAGATTGTAAAGTTTAACACCTACACTAAAAAAAAAAACAAAAAAAAAAAAACAAAAAACTGTCCCAAATTCACACAAAACCATGAACACAGCGCAGCATCATCGCATGAAGGTTTATCGGTCACGTCATTTTGTGCCCCGCAGCCATTCTGGATTACGACGAAGTGGCCGCTGTGATACGTACATGAATTTGGCGAACAATTGCAGAAGCTTTTGTGCTGTCGTCGGGTGTTCAAACAGAGATGATAAAAATGAGGCACGTCGCTCATTTTACAGGCTGCCAGCAGTTACTGTGTATCAAGCAGCAGAGTGTTACAAGCTTTTTAAGCGACACAGAGGCCTGGCTCAGCAGATGTGAACAAAGCTTTAACATGTCCAGAACCAAGCAGACCACCCAGAAGAGCGCGCCGGCTACCGGCAGTGTGAAGAAGCCTCACCGTTACAGGCCCGGCACCATGGTGCTGAGAGAGATCCGCTGCTACCAGAAATCCACAGAGCTGCTCATCTGCAAGCTGCCGACCAGGTCAGCCTCTTTAGCCTCCTGCAGAGCATCACAACGGAGCTCTGAAAGCGGAGGTCGGCCTTGAAGTCCTGAGCAATTTCTCTCACAAGGTGCTGGAAGGGCTGCTTGCGGATGAGCAACTCGTTGGATTTGTGGAAGCGGCAGATCTCTCTCAGCACCACGGTGCCGAGCCTGTAACAGTGAGGCTTCTTCACACCGCCGGTAGCCGGAGCGCTCTTCCGGGACGGCCTTGGTTCCCAGCTGCTTCCTTTGAGCTTTTCCTCCGGTGGATTTACAGGTGGTCTAATTGGTTCTGGCCATATTAAGCTTAGGCTGTGAAACTGCCGGCCACTCTTTTACATCGTCATTAAATTCACTATTCGCGGATCCACTGAACCAACTGTTACACGTCAATAAAAATAAAAAGCTTCATCTCGACGGTTTAAACCCTCATAATAAGCTTTCATTCTCTTTTCTTTCATGCGCCAGCCGTGTAGTAATCTGCGATGGAGACAGTAACTAATCTGTCATGTGTTTCCAGTTTTTATACATCAAAAATGACCAACAGTGGTCTTGAATTACTTGTAATAGACATCTTTGTCCTTAGCATCACTTTATTTACAGGTATTAAGACAACACAGTGGAGAGAAAGTGTTGAGTCATTACCTATCAAAGTACCCACGTTTCTTGAAAGCAACATTATGTGAAGACTGTTTGCTCTGCTGTCACTCACAATTCCACGCCCCTCTCAACTGAAGCCACGCCCTCCCACACCAGAACAGGGCCAAAAGTTTGAAACTGAAAAAATAAGATCTGAAGGTGAAAAAAGAAATATGAAACCAAAAAGATAAGATTTGATTCTGAAACATTTAATCCTGCAACTGATAAAAATGACACATTATGTTAAAATATATTTCAGAGTAAAAAATGAAAATAAATTTGATAAAAATTAGAGCTGAATCAAAAGTATATTTAAAAATATATATACTACGCTTATTTTTATGTTATAATACTTTTTAAATTATTAGAATATTCAAGAACAAACACTGAATTTTCAATTTCAAAATTTATTTTTTCAATCATTTTTTTTTTCAGAATACAAAACTTTTGGCCTGGATTTAGCTCCATAAGAGGACGGCTCATATGGATAAAATAAGTTTGTAGCTCGTTGTCTACCTTCCTGAGGTTACAAAGTAGTGTTGTTTACTACCACTAAGCGAAATTAGCAGCTTTGTAAACTAACAGGAAATGACGTGTTCTTCAGCGCTTTACGCTGACGATATTCACGGTTAAGGTGTCTTACTGCCATCTGCCAGTCTGGAGTGTATCTTCTGTCGGTGTATACAACCCCTGGCAAAAATTATGGAATCACCGGCCTCGGAGGATGTTCATTCAGTTGTTTAATTTTGTAGAAAAAAAGCAGATCACAGACATGCCACAAAAGTAAAGTCATTTCAAATGGCAACTTCCTGGCTTTAAGAAACACTATAAGAAATCAGGAAAAAAAAATTGTGGCAGTCAGTAACGGTTACTTTTTTAGACCAAGCAGAGGGGAAAAAATATGGAATCACTCAATTCTGAGGAATAAATTATAGAATCACCCTGTAAATTTTCATCCCCAAAACTAACACCTGCATCAAATCAGATCTGCTCATCTGCATCTAAAAAGGAGTGATCACACCTTGGAGAGGTGTTGCACCAAGTGGACTGACATGAATCATGGCTCCAACACGAGAGATGTCAATTGAAACAAAGGAGAGGATTATCAAACTCTTAAAAGAGGGTAAATCATCACGCAATGTTGCAAAAGATGCACTCGGCCGAGACGGACGCACTTTTCTCTTCTCCCTCCCTCATCTTTCCTGCTTCTGTGGCATGTTGTCTGTGAGGCTGCAGCTTTGCTCTTCTGGAAAATGACAAAAATGGATCTGTTAAAGTGGTCTCTGAACGCAATTGACACTATTTTTTCTACAAGACATTCGGGGGTGGAATCTTTCAGGCGTCTGCTAATCTGGTTATTCATTTGGCTTCCCCAAACACAGCTGCACTTCAAGGTCATTGTGATAAAACCTCCTCAGAAGATCAACACTTAAGCCTTGCTCCCTGGTCTTCCCCCCTCCCCTCAGCTTCTCCATCTCTGACGTTGACTGTGACAGTGGACTGCTCAGGGCTGCCCCTCCCCCTCCAGGATTGTCGGACAAGGCCGTTGACGGCGCCAAACAGGCTGCCTCCGGAGTGTTCTGATAAACTGGACCTTTTCAAATCTCGGTTGTCGTCCTGTGTCCTTGTTTTTGTCTGTGTGATTATTGTTTTTCTGTGCTGATGGGGATTTTTTTCCTCATTGCTGCTGTGTAATGCAGCGGTTATGAGGGTTTTTTTTTCCTCCTTTTCCCTCGTGTTTTGCTTTTCAATATATGTTTATGTACCGGGCCGGCCTATGTGTTGTGTTGTTTGTTATGGGTCGGTGTTGGTTTGCTCAGCCCTGCTGTTGACCAAGGCAGGGATGTACATCTGGAGGTTGTCCCCGGGTGCCTAATGGCGACTTCTGCTCCTACTGGCAATTAGGATGGGTTAAATGCAGTAGACAGATTTCATTGTGCAGGGAACATGTTCTTCTGTGCATATGACAATAAAATTCCTTTGAATCCTTGAATAATTTTTTCCTCAGAATTGAGTGATTCCATATTTTTTTTCCCTCTGCTTGGTCTACAATAGTAACCGTTACTGACTGCCACAATTTTTTTTCCTGATTTCTTATAGTGTTTCTTAAAGCCAGAAAGTTGCCATTTGAAATGACTTTAGTTTTGTGTCATGTCTGTGATCTGCTTTTTTTCTACAAAATTAAACAACTGAATGAACATCCTCCGAGGCCGGTGATTCCATAATTTTTGCCAGGGGTTGTACTTCTGTCGAGTATATTGGCGGTTTGAAAACTGAGGCCTGGAGTGTTGATAGGACGCTAATTCTTTCGAAAGGCATGTCAGTAATTCTCAGTTACCAGGGATAACTGAAAATTGATTTTTAAGCAAATTTTCTGATCACTGTGAAATATTTGATCAGGCCTAATGCACATGCTCGGAGCAGGTGGCGAGCGACAGTTCATTATCTGCAAAATGCCTCACTTGTTTGCATGAACAAATAAAACTAGACAGTTTCCACACAACATCTAGTTTATTTACAAGACAGAAAATATTAAATGAATAAGTAATAAATAAGATGAACATGGAAAATAATCTAATTAATGCATTTGCCCCTGGCTTGACCTCCTGCTCCACCATGTCCTTGAGGTGATGTCTATTGCCTTTGTGCGACACATCGATTTTGCTTCTGCCAAGTAAGAAAAAAATATATATTTTTCATCCTTGGCCTTGCCTGAAAATTGTGCAGTGCCTGTTTTCATTTAATTTCTTCATCGTTTTCATTTCCCATCAACAAATGCCACCAAAATGCTTTCAAGCATGTGCACTGATGTCCGCTATATTGTGAGATGTGATCGATAAATTTTCAGACTTGGTACAATTTGCAGCACTGCTTTCAGAGGTTTAAAAGAAAAAAAGTGGCCCTGTGCCAATTTTCAAATAAGCCCTGGATGAAAACTATGTTTATTTTATTGAGCCTTAATGAATTAGTGTTGGACTAGTTCCAACAGGACCAGACATACAATAATATTAGGGCCTACAGATGTTTTTGAAGCTTTATTTAAGAGAAAATATTAGCAGACTTAAAATGAGCAGAAATTTGGTGAAAGTTTTTTGGTTTGCTGATGGTTTTAAAAGTTAGACAAAAAACTAACCTCCTAACAAAAAGTTAGATTTGCTAGCTGCCAAAATCAATGACGAAGATGAGGCAACAGGTTCTGTTAAAGGCCTGGTTGTGCAGAGCGGATGCAACTTTTCAACAGCGGAGAATGTTCGCTTGGAGAGGATCATTCTTGACAAGCTGCACTGGGATCTGTATACCGCAACAGCAGTCGACTTCAGCAGCAATTAGCATCACTTTGAGCAGATGGAATCAGTTAATCAGTGAAATCACCTGGTGGAGTGGGTGGCTGCAAAGAAAACCTGCACCCTGTTGACCCTTTCTGGAACCAGTTTGAGACCTCTGCTCTAAATTGACTGTAGGTGTGAGTGGTAATGAGTTTGTCTATTTACATGTTTCGGCCCCTCCCTCTTGCCCAGTGACCATGCGATCGACTCTGCCCCCTCCCACCCCTCCCCATGACCCTTAAAACTGGAATAAGTGATTTTAGAAAATAGACGATGTTAACACCTCATGCTGAAACCACACAAGAAAAAAAGAAAGCGACTGATGTGAAGGTCGATCCAACTTTCTGTCCAGTGTGCTTACACAGATTAGTGGTGGGGAAAAAAGCGCGTTGACAACAAATATTTTATTACCGTATGTCTTTTTTTCTGATTTGACACGATGTGTCCCTCTCTCCAGTTGCACTTTGAAACAGTGTGCAGTCCTGCTGACTTCTCAATTCATCTGTTGACCTCACAGATGACTCTACCAGACAGTAATGTTTATTTGCTGGTAGCTGTTGACCACAAGGAGCAGCTGTTGCTACTTTGGCTGAGCTGCACACGCAAATCACATTGTAGGTCTACTACAGCAGCAGAAGCTACGACTTCAGCTACACCAGTGAAAACACAGAAAAAAAAAAACACTTGGGAGCTTTTTAAACAAGCCCTACTCTGTTTCTACTTCTGGTCTAACTGTCCAGCAGGCTGTTGAGGCAGAACTAAACAGTTATCTGCAAGCGCAGGCTAAAAGCCTTCAGTTAATTCAAAATGCTGCAGCTAGAGTACTGACGGGGACTAGAAGGAGAGAGCATATCTCACCCATATTGGCCTCTCTTCATTGGCTTCCTGTTAATTCTAGAATAGATAAATAAATTTAATATTCTTCTTATTCTTACTTATAAGGTTTTGAATAATCAGGTCCCTTCTTATCTTAGGGACCTCATAGTACCATATCACCCCAATAGAGAGCTTCGCTCTCAGACTGCAGGCTTACTTGTAGTTCCTGGGGTTTGTAAGAGTAGAATGGGAGGCAGAGCCTTCAGCTTTCAGGCTCCTCTCCTGTGGAACCAGCTCCCAATTCGGATCAGGGAGACAGACACCCTCTCTACTTTTAAGATTAGGCTTAAAACTTCCCTTTTTGCTAAAGCTTATAGTTAGGGCTGGATCAGGTGACCCTGAACCATCCCTTAGTTATGCTGCTATAGACGTAGACTGCTGGGGGGTTCCCATAATGCACTGAGTGTTTCTTTCTCTTTTTGCTCTGTATGCACCACTCTGCATTTAATCATTAGTGATTGATCTCTGCTCCCCTCCACAGCATGTCTTTTTCCTGGTTCTCTCCCTCAGCCCCAACCAGTCCCAGCAGAAGACTGCCCCTCCCTGAGCCTGGTTCTGCTGGAGGTTTCTTCCTGTTAAAAGGGAGTTTTACCTTCCCACTGTCGCCAAGTGCTTGCTCACAGGGGGTCGTTTTGACCTTTGGGGTTTTTACGTAATTATTGTATGGCCTTGCCTTACAATATAAAGCGCCTTGGGGCAACTGTTTGTTGTGATTTGGCGCTATATAAATAAAATTGAATTGAATTGAAAAGCGCCAAATGCAGTGAAACCAATCCGGTGGCATGGTGGAAGACCCACTCCAAAACATATCCCAAAGTTAGCCTATTGGCAAGGCGGTACCTGTGTATTCATGCCACCAGCTCCCCCTCAGAGAGGGCTTTTAGTACAGGGGGCAATATTGCGCCCTGCCACAGGGCAGCTTTAAGGCCAGATGCAGTAGACAGGCTAGTCTATCTGGCAAAAAACCTAAGCCGAAATCCTAAATAATGTGCACTAGATAATTTCAACATGTGTAATGTTTACAAGTTTTGCACATTTTATTCAGGTGTTTTGTAGCATGTAAGATGATGCACATATGTAGAATCATTACTCCAAAGTGATAATGTTTACATTTGTTTACATTTTTTCATTTTCCCCAAGGGAGCAATTTGTTTATTTTGAATCCTTCATACCAGCAAAAGCACTCAAGAGTGTAAGATAGTTCCTGTGTTATTTTACATTTTTCTAACTTTGCTTTACTGTTGAGTAGTCATCTTATTTAATTTGCTTTGTATGTTAATAAAATATTAAAGTTTCTTCAGTTTTCATTGCAGAACTCGAGGATGTATTTCGTTTGGACCCATCGACTTATTAAGGTTCATCTGAAGCAACAGCTTTTTCAAGTCTTCAGGTGAGAAAAATGTCATCTAAAACATGATGTTCAATAATTTGACCATAAAAATTTAAGGGATCACATACTGTTCTGCTATAAATACATTTCATGAAGTCATTAAACCAAATCAGGCTTTTATCATCTTCATTCACAAAAACCGACTGGAAAAAACGATTTAGCTCAACAGCAATTTCTTCATCATTGTCAATAAACATGCCATTTTTGTTTTTCGATAGTAAACCTGTTTTTAGAGATCTATAAGATAGTAAACGAGATCTAGAGATAGTAAAACTGATTTTACAGATCTGGCAACTTGCTTCTGACGGATTGTTTGTTGCTGTGACGCCACTCTGAACGTCACACGGTTGTATACGCTTCTTTTATTTCTGTTTAGCACTCTTCTGGTTATTAATTGTATCGACTGAAAGTTATTTAACAAGAGTCTTCTTGTGAATCGCTAGCAGTTAGCATTCGCTAGCTAGGTCGACACTTCCCCTCTCCGTTGTTACTTTTTATAGCCATTTCTTTTTTTTACCCGTTTAATACTTCTGTTCATTTTTCAGTTGAACTGCTGTGAATTTTAAGTAACTTTTACTCCTGTCACGAATATTGACATCATGCCTCTTACATCAGTGGTCTCTGATCACTCACTCATTAAGTTTACAGTTTAACTGCCGTGTTTAGTGGAACAACAACGTTATTTATCATTACGGCGATGCATCAACTCCTCAACTAAGACTGAACTAGAAACTAGATTGCCTGATGTCTTAGCCTCACTTCTGACAAATACCCAGTCAGTAGACAGACTTGTGGATAGTTTAAACTCAGTGTTCAAAACGACACTCGACATGATTGCACCACCTATGTTGAAACCGCGCTCCCCCAAATCGCAGTCACCTTGGTTCAATGATTACCTGCGTGACCTCAAGCATAAAGCAAGAGGTCTAGAACGGAAATGGCGTCGTTCAAAATTAGAAGTATTCCACCTTGCATGGCGAGATGCTATCTTAGACTATAAGCATGCACTATTGGCTACAAAGCGGACCTATTACTCTGATATGATCAACAAAAACAAGCATAACTCAAAGTTCTTGTTCAACACGGTGGCAACACTTATTCATGGACAACCACCTGTAGTTCGCTCTCCTTTTACAGCACAAGATTTCCTGGATTACTTTGAGAAGAAAATAGATAACATTAGGTTGAACATATCCCAGCATGCCTTAACCCAGCCACTACACCCTGCTATTGAGGTGGGCGCCACTACTGAGGTATTACCTAGATTTACAGAATTTGATGGTATCTCTCTAGACATGCTGATGAAACTCGTAACGGCAACAAAAAGCACAACCTGTTTATTTGATCCTATACCAACAAAACTGTTTAAGGACCTGTGGCCCACTCTTGGGCCGATTGTGCTGGAAATTATTAATCTTTCTTTAACTTCTGGATCTGTTCCTAAACGTTTCAAATATGCAGTGATTAAACCATTACTTAAGAAACCTAATCTTGACCCTAGTGTATTGAAAAACTATCGGCCGATATCAAATCTATCATTTTGCTCTAAAATTCTGGAAAAAGTGGTGTCACGGCAGCTCGTAGACTATCTTACTGAGAATAATCTGTTTGAGCCGCTGCAGTCTGCTTTTAGAAAATATCATTCCACAGAAACGGCTCTCACTAAAGTGGTGAATGATCTTCTGCTTACAATGGACTCGGACACCACTACGGTTCTGTTGCTGTTAGATCTCAGTGCTGCATTTGATACAGTGGATCATCATATTCTACTTGATAGGCTGGAAAATCATTTTGGGATTACGGGGAGTGCCCTTGCATGGCTGATGTCATACCTGACCAGTCGTTCTGTGTTTTGTACAGTAACACTACCGCTAACCTTAGTGACATGAAATTTGGGGTTCCTCAGGGGTCTGTCTTAGGCCCCCTGGTTTTCTCCCTTTATATAGCACCCCTTGGGCACATATTGCGGCATTTTGGGATTACCTTTCACTGCTATGCAGATGATACTCAGTTATATATGCCGATAACTGCTGGTAATCTCATTCACATAAAATCCTTAGAAGATTGCCTTGCATCAGTGAGAAGTTGGATGTCTAGAAACTTCCTACTTTTAAACTCTGAAAAGACTGAAATGATGGTTCTTGGTCCAGTGAGACATCGGCATCAATTTGACCAGTTAACACTCAGCCTAGGCTCGTGTGTCATACATCACACTGACAAAGTGAGGAACCTTGGGGTAATTTTTGATCCTTCGTTGTCCTTTGGTCTCCATATTAGAAATATTACTAGGACTGCTTTCTTCCACCTGCGAAATATAGCGAAGCTTCGTCCCATCCTGTCTATGGCTGATGCTGAGACCCTGATCCATGCGTTCATCTCTTCTAGATTGGACTACTGCAATGTTCTATTTTCTGGTTTACCGCAGTCTAGCATTAGGGGTCTCCAATTGGTTCAGAATGCTGCAGCCAGACTTTTGACACGAAGCAGAAAGTTTGACCACATTACACCCATTTTGGCGTCTCTTCACTGGCTTCCTGTCCCAGTGAGATCAGATTTTAAGGTTCTGCTAATAACCTATAAAATTATTCATGGACTGGCACCTCCCTACCTAGCTGAACTAATTAAACCTTACGTACCGGGCCGGGCTTTACGTTCTCAGGGTGCAGGTCTAATTTGTGTCCCTAAGGTGAGTAAGAAGTCTGCGGGTCACAGAGCTTTCTCTTATCGTGCCCCTGTTCTGTGGAATTATCTCCCTGCGTCAATAAAACAGTCAGATTCTGTGGAGACTTTCAAGTCCAGACTTAAGACGCACTTATTTTCCCTTTCATATGGCTAGCATACTGCTGCAGTTTTGTTTTACGCTTTTTACTCTTTTAATTCATGTTATTAGTAATTGAAGTGGGCTGCGGCCTCAACTTCACCTAAATTCTGGGTCTTTTAGTGAAGCTTAGGGCTAGTGGCCGGCGATCACCTTAGTATTTCTTCGGTTTTTCTTGTTGATTAATGCTGGCAAATTACACAGTATTTTTTGTCTTTCTGATGCCTGATTCTGTTTTTTTTTCTCTGTTTAAGGTGCAGCTCCATGCAGAGATGGGAGTTGTGTTTGTGTTGGTGATCCTCCTGTCCTGTGCACCAACAGCAATTCTTGTATTCGTCCGTGAATTGTTCTGTGAATTATTTCTGTAATTTATGTTTGTAGCATGGCCCAGGCAGAGGGTTACCCCTTTGAGTCTGGTCTGCTTGAGGTTTCTTCCTCAGAGGGAGTTTTTCCCTACCACTGTTGCTCTAGGGGTTGGTAAGGTTAGACCTTACCTGTGTGAAGTGCCTTGAGGCAACTCTGTTGTGATCTGGCGCTATATAAAGGAAATAAATTGAAATTGAATTTTAGTTCTATTATTTACACACATGTAAAAAGGCTTGGGGTTCTTTTTGACCCGTTTACAGAGATTTTTTTCAAACTCTCTTTTTGCTGCCCTGGTTTTTTTGTTGGCAGCATTTCTTGCCTTAACATACTCTTGGTATCTCACGTAAGGTTTTGTTTCCTGATATCTTTTAAAAGAAAAATATTTCTTTCTGATGGCCCTTTTGACCAGAACATTTAACCAGGGTGGATTTATCTTGCCACCACTAGTTAGTTTTACAAAAGGTACGCATTCCTTAACAGCAATATTAATATGTTCGTGAAAATACTCCCATGCAACATTCACATCATTTGTATTGAGTACACAAGACCAATCAACATTTTTCAATAAATTGCAGTTTTTCATAGTCGGCTCGATTATAATCATACCTAAATAACTCACACGAGTACACGAATGATTGACCTTAATATGAAAGTCCCAGGTTAATACATTGTGATCAGCATTACCAATAGGATATCCAACATTAGCACGCTCTACTGCAACCGGCGAGGAAGAAATGACTAAACAATTTGGTTACAAACTAGTGTTTTTCTACAACGTTTCTCTTCAGATCTATTGAGCCGTGAACTTCGAATCTGTGAATATCTTTCTAACTTTACCGAAGTGGAATTTCGCAGATCCGCGGAGTTTTCACAGCACTGCTGCTTCAGAGAAAAGCAGCGTGATTAAACATAAACTAATAGGAACATTATCTGATTCGAAAAATATTTAATGGTTACAAATGAACATGTGGTGGTGTTAGTTTAACATATTGCACAAACCTGCTCTGTATAAACGAACTTCGGGCTTGAAAACAGCTTCCAGCACTTTAAGCCGTTTGCTTCCTTCTTTTAAACGACCGATTTCTTCGTCGTACTCGGCGATCATTCTTTCAAACAATTCAAATAATTCTTCATCAGCAGCAGTTAGTCGCTGTTTCAGCAACTTTCTCAGCAGTTGGACTTGAGCCATGTTTAAATACAAAACACTTGACGCTGTAATTAAATTAAAAATGACTAAAATTAACCCCCTTACTACCACTAAGCTAAATTAGCTTCAGTAGCTTTGTAAGCTAACAGGAAATAACGTGTCCTTCCGCGCTTTACGCTGACAATATTCAGCGTTAAGTTGTCTTACTGCCATCTGCCGGTCTGGAGTGTATCTTCTGTCGAGTTTATTGGCGGTTTGCAAACTGAGGCCTGGAGTGTTGATAGGACGCTAATTCTTTCGAAAGGCATGTGGGTAATTCTCAGTTACCAGGGATAACTGAAAATTGATTTTTAAGCAAAATTTCTGATCGCTGTGAAATATTTGATCAGACCTAATGCACATGCTCGGACCAGGTGGCGAGCGACAGTTCATTGTCTGCAAAATACCTCACTTGTTTGCATGAACAAATAAAACTAAACAGTTTCCACAGAACATATAGTTTATTTACAAGACAGAAAATATTAAATGAATAAGAAATAAATAAGATGAACATGGAAAATAATCCAATTAATGCATTTGCCCCTGGCTTGACCTCCTGCTCCACCATGTCCTTGAGGTGATGCTTATTGCCTTTGTGTGACACCGATTTTGCTTCTGCCAAGTAAGAAAAAAAAGATATCTCTCATCCTTGGCGTTGCCTGAAAATTGTGCAGTGCCTGTTTTCATTTAATTTCTTTATCTTTTTCATTTCCCATCCACAAATGCCACTAAAACGCTTTCAATCATGCGCATTGATGTCTGCTATATTGTGAGATGTGATCAATAAATTGTCAGACTTGGTACAATTTGCAGCACTGCTTTCAGAGGTTTAAAAGAAAAAAGTGGCCCCGTGCCAATTTTTCAGGGAGCCCTGGATGAAAAATATGTTTATTTTATTGAGCCTTAATGGATTAGTGTTGGACAAGTTCCAACAGGAACAAACATATAATAATATTAGGGCCTACAGATGTTTTTGAAGCTTTACTTAAGAGAAAATGTCAGCAGACTTAAAATGAGCAGAAATTTAGTGGAAGTTTTTTTGGTTTGCTGCTGGTTTTGAAAGTTAGATGAAAAACTAACCTCCTAACAAAAAGTTAGATTTGCTAGTTAGCTGTTAACTGATTGTTAACCCTTGCGGGGATGCTGGGAAGTTAACATTAGATTTAATTTTGGAGCAGTTTAGTCAAAGTTCAAAGTCAAGAAATCAGCGCTGTCACTTACAAAGTCAAGATCCAGTCAGAGAGCAGCACTTTTGTGGGATTGTGGTGTTAAATACAGAGCTGAAGTTCACAGAAGAGAAGCAAAAATGCTTTTGAAATACTTTTTATTTATTTATTTATTTTTACAGCAGATCTGTTCATATAAACAAATAACCAGAGAGAGAATACTGAGAGACCTTATGTCAAAAAGTGATTAATGGCCCTGTCAGCCAATCAGAATCGACTACGTCACTGAGCCCCACCCCTAATCCCGCCCCCTTATGACATCACAGCCAATCAGAATTGATTACGTCACTATGTCCCGCCCCCTAAGCCCCGCCCCTAACCCCTCCCCTAGTCCCGCCTCCAAGCCCCGCCTCTGGCTCCTCCCCTAGTTCCGCCCCTGGCTCCTCCCCTAGCCCCACCCCCAAGCTCCTCCCCTACCTCCCCTAGCCCCACCCCCAAGCCCCTCCCCTAACCCCGCCCCAAGCGCCGCCTCCAAGCCCCACCTCCCCTCCCACCCGGGTCTAATATTTTAATGTCATTTTATTTCATGAATTAAAGAATGATTAAAAAATACCTAGATCTTTTTAATGTATTAAAGAATTAACTAATTCTGAAATAATTAAACATAAACCAGTGTCTATTATTTAATACCCTTTTAATATTTTTAATTCTTAAATTAAAGTGCGTCCTTTTATGGTTTTTAATGCCTCAATTAAAGAAGGAATAAAAAATACCGTATCTTATGCATAATTATGGGAGGTTTTCTTCAATTTAGTGATTAAACACGAATATTTTAATACGCCTTTAATATTTTTTAATTCTTAAATTAATGCGTCTCCTTTTCTGTTTTTTAATTCTTAAATTAAAGAAGGGTTAAAAATAACTGTCTCTCGGCTGCAACGGCTGCAGCAAGACGGTCAAACACCCACGCATAGAGCTCCTCACGGAAACATGACCCCACGGCTGTAATACCTATTGCAGACGCTAGCTGTGTGTTTCGGAGGTGTGTGTGTGTGTGTGTGTGTGTGTGTGTGTGTGTGTGTGTGTGTGTGTGTGTGTGTGTGTGTGTGTGTGTGTGTGTGACCTGTGCAGCGGGGGTGTCACGCCGGATGGTCTTTTATAACATAGTAGAGAAGCTTGAATCTTTGGTTGAAGCTTGAATGTTTTATTACATCCGATTTCCTGATGACGGGGTTGTTCGCTGGGCTTGTTTGAAGACAGAAAAACAAAGTTCCTTCTCATTCACGCCAGATGCAGTTTCTTTTAAGATATTACCTGATCGATCAGGGGTTGCAGGACACCCGCTGATCGGAGATGCCGCCCCGAGGTGATGAAGCCGGAAAAAAACAAAGTTCCTTCTCACTCACGCCAGATGGTGTTTTTATTCATCCGAGGCGTTGAATTATGCCCCGCGGGCGAAGACGGGGTTTAAAAATCCCCTTTTCGATGACAGAGTGACATACAGCATTCACCATGGCGAGACGAACTCCAATCCTCCGCTACATCTGTGAGACGCCCGTCAACATCACCATGACGACAGAGGGCTCGCTCGCTCCAAAAAAAGCGAGGATGTACGTCAGCCGCTTGACTCAGCCGATACCGGAGGAAGATTTGACGTACGGCCTGGAGGGGCCCGAACATTTAACTTACACGTTCGATCCGTATTTTGCCCAAGTAAGTTTCTTCACTCTGGCTGAGGGTGAGACTGCCACTCGAGGAACCCCGCGGGTGGCGCTTACTTCCGCCGACTGGGGAGTGTTCTCCGCGGCTGCAGGGTCGATGATTCGTGACACGGTCAACCCTGAGCCTCCAGGAGATCGGACGCCGGAAAAGAGGAAAACTCACTTCCAACTCACCTGGCTCAGAACCCAGGGGCCGTGCTATAGGGTGATATTTCAGCGGGGACCTCCTGACACTGACTCTGAGGGTGAAATTAAATTGGAGCGACTTAGTGCCAGCGGCCGCGTCAGATCCATCACAGCCGCGGCTGAGAGCTGGCACGAGTTGTTCAACACCTGCAACGACAGGATTACGGGCCTTTTTACAAGGTGTCTGGCCTGGAGGGACGTGATCGAAGTCCGAAAAACTTGGCCCCTCTTTTTACTTAAAAAAAAAAAAAAAAAAAACTCTACCGTAGCTCCTCCCCCGCATGCACAGGGATTTCTATAAAAAACCAGGTGACCACATCTCATTTAAGCATCGGACGATGAACCAGCATGAGCTCCTCAACCTCCCCCATCGCACCGGCCGATGACATCGCTTGTGACTGCGCGCTCGCCTGTGGAAGAGACCCGCCATCCCCGGGGCAGGCCTGGACGAGATCCGCCGAGCCGGTCGTGAACCAGGACCGGCGCCAGAAGGCTTCACGGACCCGCGGCGGGTACGAGAGCCCGTGGGGAGTTCAGCTCGAACTGGTCTGGGGCGAGATCTATCCTTCTCACACGCTTTCCAGCCCGGGAGGCGTGGGCTCTCTTCCCGCTGTCACGGAGGCTGCGAGTCCGGGGGAGGTACAAGACCTCGAGCGGGCTGAGAAATACGCCACATCTTACGCATCAGACCGGCCAGACGGGTTCCTGTCAGAGGAATTCCTGAAAACGGTGAAAGTCGGCGTGGCCCACTTACTTTTGGCTGTGATCAAAAGTTACAGACAAAAACTCTGTTACGGGTGTGAGATCGATCACCCCAGCCAGCGCCAGCACGAGTGCCTGGACCCGTTAAATGAATATTTCTTTACCGGACATTTTGAGAGATTAATGGTGAGACTCTGGAGACTGACCTTCATTCCGGCTGTGGTAAAACTCCTAGCCCAGCGCTTCCTCAACCCATCGGCGGCGAGGGTTCAGGGGGCGGTAGAAAACATCCTCACTGAGCTGAAATACACTGATAATTTTGAAGCAAAGATCAACGAACTGTACACATGTTTCAGTGAAGACGCAGATCTCGACCTAGAGGGGATGGTAGCCGTCTATAACCCAGACGACTGAAGAAAAAAAAACCTGCATTTTTTTTTTAATATCATTATATTGTTTACAGTCATGGGTAATTGTGTGATGAGTCTCTTTCAAAGCTTGCGGGAAGTTTATATTATACGTGGACTCTCGTATAAGCTGGAGCGGGCAGTCATTCGCAGGCTGGAGACCCCAGACACCCCGTCTTCATGTGTTATGGAGAGGGTCTTCGACGTTATCAGACGTCGCCCCGGGCCCGGAGTCTGGACAGAACATATCTACAACGCAGCTCTCCATTCATCTGAAAAATCTCTGTACAACGTATTACTGAAAATCTCTGTTTTGACCACCGACGATTTTACACGGTGTAATCCGCTGCACCTGCTTACATTATACACTCTGTTTGTGGATGTGATGGCGTGCCGGGTGAAACAGCTGGAACTGCCCAGAGGGGAGATTGTTCCTACACTTTTACAGCTGAATACTGAAATAAACCGTAAATGCGGGGGAGATGTATTACTCAGAGTTTTCCAGTTTTGTACGTGAACGTATACTTTTTCCTTCATGTATGTTGTGTTTAATAAACATGAACAATTGTTTTTTTCTCTGTGTGTGACTTTAATGAATGTAATAAAGCATACATTCTAAAACTCAGACGGTCAGTGTTCTTTCCAATAATGTTGAAAAAAAGGGAGAAATGTTTTACAAATCAAATTTATATAGCGCCAAAACCACAACAAAACAGTTCCCCAAAGGCGCTTCATATCGCAAGACAGAGTCATACAAACAAGGTTTTGGTGGAAAAAAGGTGCTCGTATGAATTAATGCGGGGTTTTAACACGGTCTTATTAAAAGGTCGAGGCTGTTCTGTGAGCGCTCTCCGCGGTGCTGAATCAGAGTTCAATTTAACGTTTCCAAGAGCGCCTATTTAAAACGTATACTTTTTCCCTCCGCGTATGTTGTGTTTAATAAACATGAACAATTGTTTTTTTCTCTGTGTGTGTGACTTTAATGAATGTAATAAAGCATACATTCTAAAACTCAGACGGTCAGTGTTCTTTCCAATAATATTGTTGAAAAAAAGGGAGAAATGTTTTACAAATCAAATTTATATAGCGCCAAAACCACAACAAAACAGTTGCCCAAAGGCGCTTCATATCGCAAGACAGAGTCATACAAACGAGGTTTTGGTGGAAAAAAGGTTCTCATATGAATTAATGCGGGGTTTTAACACGGTCTTATTAAAAGGTCGAGGCTGTTCTGTGAGCGCTCTCCGCGGTGCTGAATCAGAGTTCAATTTAACGTTTCCAAGAGCGCCTATTTAAAACAAAAGACTAATATTTATGGTCGCTAAAACATATAAAAATGAAAAAGGACTATCCGGTTCATCATTCTGAAGAGATCCGTCTTAAAAGATGGGTGATGAGGATTTAATGAGGGCTATGTATTATAGTCCGGTAAATCCGGGGAGTTTTGGAGGACCGGAGCGTTTACGCAGGGCTCTGCGCGATCAACACGGATCTAAAATTCGTATGAAGCATATCAGAGATTTCCTGTCGGGGGAAGATGCATACACATTACACAAACCTGCCAGGACGCATTTTCCAAGAAATAGAGTATTTGTCACAAACCTGCTTAACCAATTTCAGGCGGATTTATGCGACATGCAGGGGTTATCAGATTTTAACGACGGGTACAAGTACCTGCTGACCGTTATCGATATCTTCTCAAAAAAAGCGTATGCCAGAGCCCTGAAGTCAAAGCAAGGGCGCGAAGTCTCACAGGCCTTTGCCTCGCTCTTAAAGCACAGCGGGGTGCCTCTGAAGCTGCAGACTGATGCTGGGAAAGAGTTTTTTAACAAACCGTTCAAGGATTTAATGAAAAAACACCGGATTCTACATTTTGCCACGGCCAGTGATCTGAAAGCCTCGGTTGTCGAGAGGTTTAATCGCACGCTAAAGACGAGAATGTGGAGATATTTTACTGCTAAAAACACACGAAGATACATCAACGTCCTGCCGTCTTTACTCACGGCTTATAACAACAGTTATCATAAAAGCATTAAGATGAGACCGAATGAGGTTAATGCTCGAAAGGTGGATCAAGTGTTTCAAAATTTGTACGGGGCATCCACCCTACGCAGGAGGCCTGCAAAGTTTAAATATAAGGTCGGAGATATAGTCAGGGTCTCCAAGCTCAGGGGAGTTTTTGATAAAAAATATGAACAAAGTTTTACGGATGAAATGTTCACGGTGTCAGAATGTATACAACGTACGCCGCCCGTTTATAAATTGAAAGATTATGACGGCGAGATCATTGAAGGTTCATTCTATGAACCAGAATTGCAGAAGGTTAAAATAGCAAAAGACAGACCGTATCAGGTTCAAGAAATTGCAACTGCAAAGCAATCTCTGTGCTTGTTCTGTTAGACCTCAGTGCTGCTTTTGATACTGTTGACCATAAAATTTTATTACAGAGATTAGAGCATGCCATAGGTATTAAAGGCACTGCGCTGCAGTGGTTTGAATCATATTTGTCTAATAGATTACAATTTGTTCATGTAAATGGGGAATCTTCTTCACAGACTAAAGTTAATTATGGAGTTCCACAAGGTTCTGTGCTAGGACCAATTTTATTCACTTTATACATGCTTCCCTTAGGCAGTATTATTAGACGGTATTGCTTAAATTTTCATTGTTACGCAGATGATACCCAGCTTTATCTATCCATGAAGCCAGAGGACACACACCAATTAGCTAAACTGCAGGATTGTCTTACAGACATAAAGACATGGATGACCTCTAATTTCCTGCTTTTAAACTCAGATAAAACTGAAGTTATTGTACTTGGCCCCACAAATCTTAGAAACATGGTGTCTAACCAGATCCTTACTCTGGATGGCATTACCCTGACCTCTAGTAATACTGTGAGAAATCTTGGAGTCATTTTTGATCAGGATATGTCATTCAAAGCGCATATTAAACAAATATGTAGGACTGCTTTTTTGCATTTACGCAATATCTCTAAAATCAGAAAGGTCTTGTCTCAGAGTGATGCTGAAAAACTAATTCATGCATTTATTTCCTCTAGGCTGGACTATTGTAATTCATTATTATCAGGTTGTCCTAAAAGTTCCCTAAAAACCCTTCAGTTAATTCAAAATGCTGCAGCTAGAGTACTGACGGGGACTAGAAGGAGAGAGCATATCTCACCCATATTGGCCTCTCTTCATTGGCTTCCTGTTAATTCTAGAATAGAATTTAAAATTCTTCTTCTTACTTACAAGGTTTTGAATAATCAGGTCCCATCTTATCTTAGGGACCTCGTAGTACCATATCACCCCAATAGAGCGCTTCGCTCTCAGACTGCAGGCTTACTTGTAGTTCCTAGGGTTTGTAAGAGTAGAATGGGAGGCAGAGCCTTCAGCTTTCAGGCTCCTCTCCTGTGGAACCAGCTCCCAATTCAGATCAGGGAGACAGACACCCTCTCTACTTTTAAGATTAGGCTTAAAACTTTCCTTTTTGCTAAAGCTTATAGTTAGAGCTGGATCAGGTGACCCTGAACCATCCCTTAGTTATGCTGCTATAGACGTAGACTGCTGGGGGGTTCCCATGATGCACTGTTTCTTTCTCTTTTTGCTCTGTATGCACCACTCTGCATTTAATCATTAGTGATCGATCTCTGCTCCCCTCCACAGCATGTCTTTTTCCTGGTTCTCTCCCTCAGCCCCAACCAGTCCCAGCAGAAGACTGCCCCTCCCTGAGCCTGGTTCTGCTGGAGGTTTCTTCCTGTTAAAAGGGAGTTTTTCCTTCCCACTGTAGCCAAGTGCTTGCTCACAGGGGGTCGTTTTGACCGTTGGGGTTTTACATAATTATTGTATGGCCTTGCCTTACAATATAAAGCGCCTTGGGGCAACTGTTTGTTGTGATTTGGCGCTATATAAAAAAATTGATTGAATTGATTGATTGAAATTATTCGTGAACGTTTTACCAAGGGGAAGAAATTTGTATTTGTCAGATGGAAAAATTTGCCCGAGAAATTTAACTCCTGGGTTCCCGCGGACCAGCTGATGGCCGTATAAATATGAGAACATCTATCTTCAACCGACATATGAGAAATGGATCGGGATCTGAAACACGGATTTTATATGACTCTGCCTTCAAACGCCAGCCTAAAAGTATTCCCGGACAACACAATTTCATGCTACCAGGTGGACTTGGCTCGACACTTGGATCTAGAGGGTGACTGGGATGTGGCGCTGACGGAAATTTCTTATCCGCACACCTGGTTAAATATCCCGGAAAAGCATTGTTGTACGTTTCAGGTGAAGAAAATTACGGGCTTACCGCCCAAGAACAAACCTGCTGTTCACTCGCAATTTTTTGACACGGGATATTACGATAACTTTGAGGTTATTGCAGCGCGGATAAACCCTCGTTTGAAGACTCTAGATCCGAATCTGACTTTAAAATATGACGATATCCAGAAAAAGTTTCTGTGGGAAGGAGACGGTACCTGCCAGGTATATTTTGAAGCCCCGACGGCGTACATGCTGGGGATACAGCCTAATCAATGGCTGAGATGCGGACCCGGGGTCACGAGCTCTCCCCGCTACCCCGATATAAAAGCGGGCATGTATCACCTGTTCTGTTATACAGACGTTGTACAGCCTCAGGCGGTGGGCGACGCTTTTGCTCCTCTCCTCCGAGCGTTCGAAATTGGAGGTCGTTTCGGGGAAATAATTACAAAGAAATTCAACCCCGCTTATTACATCCCGGTCTCCAAAAGACATATTGAGACGATACGCATCGAAATCAAAAGCGATCAAGATCGACCGGTGGATTTCAGATACGGTAAAGTGGTTGTGACATTACATTTTAAACCGGCGGGATAAAAAAAAAAAAAATGGCCGGGGCAGCGCACAAAGCCGACATTTTTAGATTTGTGCCTTACTATGAAAATCAAGTCGGGAACGGCCTTCACGGCTTCCACGGCGCTCCTGTTAGGTACGGGCGCGGGCTCGGGAACATATTTTCGAAACTGTTCAAATTTGTGTCGCCGCTGATTAAACAAGGATACACGATCGCCAAACCTCACCTGAAAAACGCCGCTCGAAGCATCGCTTCCGACGTAGTGAGCCGCGTTGTTGAGAGGGCCGGACGGAGTCAGGAACTCGAGCAGCGGGGGTCCGGGATCATGGTGCTCTCAAGAAGGCCCCGGAAACGCCCCCCGGGGAAACGGGTCAAAACGGTTAAAAAGCGAAAGACCCCCGGAAAAAGCAGAACAGTTTGAAGGAAGCATAAGAAGAGGAGGTTGTCCGGGGATATTTTCTCTTAAACAATGTCTCTTTTGCGAAATAATTCCCCCGAATGCACCATGAGCGAATTGGATTTATTCGCTGTCCCCGGGACCCAGCTGTCCATCGAGCAAAGCCAATACGTTGAAGTCAGCCCGTTATCAGCCCTGACGGACATGGGCCCTATCGAGTTTTTTTATCCCCGGAGACGGTGAGAGGTATTTAGACCTCAATAATACGCTGCTTTATCTGCGATTGAAAATTACAAACGCCGACGGGACTGACCTGGCTAATGACGCCCGCGTGGGCGTAATAAATTACCCTCTCAATACGATTTTCTCGCAAGTCGACGTGACTCTGGGTGACCGGCTGATTTCCCAGTCCAGCGCGACGCACCCGTACAGGGCGATGATTGAGACGCTGCTGAACTTTTCACCCGCTTCATTGAAATCGCAGTTCACGGGCGGTTTGTTTTACAAGGACACCCCGGGTCAGCACAATTTGACCGCTGTGGAGGACACGGGTCCGAATAAAGGCCTCGTGAGAAGAGCGCGCTTTAGCGCCGAATCGCGTGAATTTCAAGTTCAGGGCCCGCTGCACGCGGACATATTTTTCTGCGAGAGGCTTCTTCTGAATAACGTTGATCTAAGAGTTAAATTAATTTGAGCCAGCGATGCTTTCTGCCTGATGGGGCTGGCGGCCTCCACTTTCAAGCTGAAAATTCTGGGCGCGTCCCTATTCGTTAAGAAAGTCACCGTATCCCCTGCAGTGAGATTGGGTCACTCCGCAGCTCTCATGAAAGGGAACGCCGTGTACCCGTTATCACGAATCAACGTTAAGACTTACGTGATCCCCAGCCATTCCAGGATATGCAACCAGGAGAACCTGTTTTTAGGAACCATGCCCAAATATGTGGTTCTGGGTATGGTGAATCACAACGCATTCAGCGGGAGAAGAGATCTGTCCCCGTTTGAATTTGCACACTATGACCTGGAGTACCTCGCACTCAGTCAAAACGGGAGACAGCTGCCGGCTAAAGCTTTCCAGCCTGAATTTAACAACGGACTCTCTGTCAGGGAGTTTTACAATCTCTACACGGCAACCGGGGACACCTCAAGGACCTGCCTCTCTGTATAGACCGGGAGGATTTTGCGCTCGGCTATGCGCTGTACGTCTTCAATTTAAACCCGGAGGAGGACAGCGGCGCTCTGAGCCCCGTCTCCACAGGGACCCTGCGACTTGAGATGAGATTCAGAGTCGCGACTCCGCATACCACCACGCTGATAGTGTACGCGTGTTACGATTCTCTCCTGGAGATTAATTCCAAGCGACAGGTCCTTGTGGATTTTTACTGATGAACACCCTGGAATTGGACGTTGTTATGAGGGGCTTAATAGGAGACCTGTTCGCCGGTGTTTTTGCGTCTGACGAGTTATTCCGGATCAAGCCGGACCCTCCTGTATATTTCATTGTAAACACCCACCCTAGACATTTACCGGGGGAACACTGGATAGCACTCACCGTTGAAAAAAATGGTCGAGCCACATTTTTTGACTCGTTCGGGCTCAGCCAGGACTTTGAATACTACCCTAAAAGCATCCTGCGATATCTGGAGAATCTCCCAGATGTTAAAAACATTCTGTATCACAACAAACAGCTTCAGCACGAGTTATCGGACATATGTGGACAACACTGCGTGTATTATCTGTATAACAGAGCCACTGGGAAGTCGTACCAGGACATGGTGTCTTTATACACCGAAAATACTATCGCGAACGATGATTTGGTTTCTGATTTTGTGAAAAGATATCGTTATTGCCTTAAGAAAAGCTGCAATACCTCCTGTAACCTTTGACCTTTGATTTTTTTTTAATGGTTTTTTTCACCTGAAAATGGGATGGATGTGTGAGAGCGGTCTCCCGATCACACCTTTAAAGTTTTATCGCGTTTGCATAATTTAAACCCCCGTTATTAAGCGTAGAAAGATGCGTTGACCTTTGACCTTTGATTTTTTTATGTGTGTTTTTTCGCCTGAAAACGGGATGGATGTGTGAGAGCGGTCTCCCGATCACACCTTTAAAGTTTGATCGCGTTTGCATAATTTAAACCCCCGTTATTAAGCGTAGAAAGAAACGTTGACCTTTGACCTTTGATTTTTTTTATGTGTGTTTTTTCGCCTGAAAACGGGATGGATATGTAAGAGCGGCCTCCCGATCATACCTTTAAAGTTTTATCGCGTTTGCAGCCTTTAAACCCCCGTTATTAAGAGTAGAAAGAAACGTTGACCTTTGACCTTTGATTTTTTTATGTGTGTTTTTTCGCCTGAAAACGGGATGGATATGTAAGAGTGGCCTCCCGATCATACCTTTAAAGTTTTATCGCGTTTGCAGCCTTTAAACCCCCGTTATTAAGCGTAGAAAGAAGCTTTGACCTTTGATTTTTTTATGTGGTTTTTTTGTGAAAAATGTTCCGGATGTGTAGAAAATGCACCCCCGATCATACCTTTAATGTTGTTCGTTTTTTGCATCGTTGTTATTAAGTAGAGAAGTGTTGAAAGTTGTTTTTTAAACCATATGCCGAA